>NW_025938138.1:64680-221406 GCF_000764305.2 Hyalella azteca | reverse complement strand
GGGCAGAGCACACCTGGGCAGGTACTCAGAAGCTAATTAGCGCTGATACGCGGCTGGCGATATCGTCTCTAAAGCGGACATTTCTGCTCGATCGCTGCTCTGTCGCGTCTCTACGCCGGCTCTGCAGCCGGCGACGGCCTGCTCTATTCCCTGCCCTAAATTTTAACTGGGTTGGACCGTTTATATATAAAATATGTTTATTTGAATCTACTCACAATTGATATTTCAATAAATAAATCTTTATTTTAATTTAGTTGGCTGACTCATTGGCCAGAAGGTTGATCAATTACATAGCAGTTTACAGCATGCTGATTTCCTCACAGATTGTGATAATTGCGTCCACAAAACCAATTAATTCATCGGGCGATAAACCAGAGACAGTTCTCCAGGCAGTACAAAAACTCGTCGAGGACTTTAGAGCCGTAGGGCTGGAGGTAAACCAGGGGAAGTGTGAACTGATCATACTGAACCATTCAAGAGAGGAAGAGCTCTAAACTGAGATTTTCGGGGGTTGTTGCCAACACTAAAAGTTGTTCCCGCCCATAAGTCCCTTTTACTGGGTGCCCCACTCCACTAGGAGGGCGTCTCTGCCGTTATCCGGGAGAAGAGGGAGGGCCTGGAGAGGATGATGGAGCGTTTAAAATTAATTGATAGTCATCAAGCATTTACGCTTTTAAAGAATTGTTTCGCTCTACCTAAACTCCATCTCTTATACACATCTAGATGTGTATAAGAGACAGGTTACATGTCGTGTTGTTACATGTCGTGTTGTTACTTGTCGTGTTGTTACATGTCGTGTTGTTACTTGTCGTGTTGTTACTTGTTGTGTTGTTACTTGTCGAGTTGTTACATGTCGTGTTGTTACATGTAGTGTTGTTACTTGTCGTGTTGTTACATGTCGTGTTGTTACATGTCGTGTTGTTACATGTCGTGTTGTTACTTGTTGTGTTGTTACTTGTCGAGTTGCTACATGTCGTGTTGTTACTTGTCGTGTTGTTACTTGTCGTGATGTTACATGTCGCGTTGTTACATGTTGTGTTGTTACATGTGTTGTTACATGTCGTGTTGTTATATGTCGTGTTGTTAGATATCGTGTTGTTACATGTCGTGTTGTTACATGTTCTGTTGTTACTTGTCGTGTTGTTACGTTTTGTTTTGGTACATGTAGTGTTGTTACATGGTCTGTTGTTACTTGTCGTGTTGTTACATTTTGTGTTGTTACATATCGTGTTGTTACATGTTGTGTTGTTACTTGTCGTGTTATTACTTGTCGTGTTGTTACTTGTCGTGTTTTTACATGTCGTGTTGTTACTTGTCGTGTTGTTACTTGTCGTGTGTTACATGTTGTGTTGTTACTTGTCGTGTTGTTACACGTCGTGTCGTTACTTGTCGTGTTGTTTGCTGTCGTGTTGTTACATGTTGTGTTGTTACATGTCGTGTTGTTACTTGTCGTGTTGTTACAGGTCGTTTTGTTGCATGTAGCGTTGTTACTTGTCGTGTTTTTACATGTCATGTTGTTACATGTCGTGTTGTTAAATGTCGTGTTGTTACATGTCGTGTTGCTTGTCGTGTTGATCATCATTTCTTGCAATTTTGAAAAACTGTGAGAATTGCCGCTATTTTGCCGTTGACTTTGTCAAAATATGATAATGAGAGTCTTACGTTTCGTGTGCCATGTGCGATCATGTTTTGTGCTACCACGGACGGAGTTATATTATAGGGTGCAGCTTGAATAGTTTAGTTGGTAATGAAAATTTAGCTACGTGCTCAGTAACTATATATGAATCAAGTTCTGAAAATATACTGAGTAAGGATATTGAAAAGCTATTTTATTCAAGTTCATTATTTGAGGCTTTAAAAAAGGTATAGGAAATCATGAATTCAAGCAGCGGCCGGCGTCCGGCCGTGGGTGGTGTGTATATGCTAACGTTGCATAACTCGCGCTCATGCCCACAAATTGTAACACCGAGTACAGAAAAATTTTCAAAGCTATTATCGGTATTCAGTGTTATGCTCACTGATACATTTTCATCTGTATTACCTTCAGTCTCTATTATTGCACTGTGAATTGTCCAGGTGACGAAAACGTACGCAAAGTACGATTTCTGGTAGGGAATATTTATCGCCATAATCGCTATAATTTCCGTCAAAAAAGTAGGGAATTAGGAGGTGCAAGCAAGCGGAAATTATGTCGTAAGGTTAGGGGTGAAAAATAACCCTTACGACCTAGAAGTAACCTTATACGACATAGCCCCTTTTGTGGTAAAATTAATTCCGCGGGTAATATTTATTATTAGGAGATATAATTATACATAGCAATATCGTTTCTCGCGCTCCATGATGATTTCTTCTTCAGTAGAGAATGAAATTGAAATTAAATGCTATTATAGTCCTATAGATTAATTATAATGAATTTTAAAGTTCGAATAATTTTTGTTGTGAAGCGAAAGACATTTTTAGTTTAGTAGATAATAAAGGTTGTGTAGGGGTCTGAATGTTCGGGTAACTCTAAAGATAACTGCTAAATTTGAGCTGATTCCTAAAATATGAGATGTTTCTGGGGTGAAACAACACCAACATAAACCCCTCATGACTGCCCATAACCACAACATATACCCCTCATGACCCCCCATAACCACAGCATTAACCCCTTATAAAGTCATTATAAACCGCTCATGCTTTTTCTCCATCAACAATTTTATGGTGTAACGCGTTGGGCCATTTCTAAAGTCCCTGACCCATCTGCGCACCATCCCGGAGCTCATACACTCTTCTCCATACACTTGACAAAGTTCTTCGTGAATTTTCTTCGCCGATTTCTTCTGAGCGGCCAGGAAACGAATAACAGACCGCAACTCGCAGCGGGCGGGAGACGCAAGAGGAAGCTCCATCGCTGACGCGTGCTGGGGCAAGACCAAGCGTCGCAGGGAGGCTGGCTTGGTAAGGCAGGACGTCGCAGGGAGGCTGGCTTGGTAAGGCAGGACGTCGCAGGGAGGCTGGCTTGGGAAGGCAGGACGTCGCAGGGAGGCTGGCTTGGTAAGGGATTGGAGTTGGGGAATCAAACAGCCTGCCTCTGTTGCCTAGCCGCGCATAGAAACGATCCTAGCGCCAGCGGCAGCCCGTGGAACTTATTATAGAGACACGTCTCGTATTTATTGTTAATATAGGGTGGCAAAATTTGTTCATTTAGACAGGTTTAATTGAAAACCACAATGAGTTTTTTTTAATCTTCTTATTGGCATTCTCAGTTGAACTATATTTTTCGTAAGCGTTGGTAGATTGAAAACTGAAAATCAGGTTCTCGAATAATAATTTAATGCTGATTTAATTACGTTTCAAATGTATCAGCATTAAGTTACAGGACGCATTGAGTAATGAAATTGGGGTCGACATAAGTACCAAATCACGTAAATAAAATAAAATAAATAATGGTCGAAAATTGGAGCCCAAAAATTATGCTGGAAGCAGACTAAAAGTTCTGTCAAATTCGGTATATTGTATGGTATATGTATTTATATAATGTATCTGATGACGTACTAAATGACACAATACTCATTAGTATGTGATTAAAATATAAACAAATATAAAAATTCTAATCTTAGTTAAAAAATTTATGAAGATAGCAATGAGCAGTTTGAATTTATTTTTTCTGGTTGTTCGTTCAAACAAGACATAATTGTGTTCTAGAAGGACAGAAGTGTCTAGTGATGTTAGCCCTCAAATTTCGTTTTTTCTCTGCTATTCCCATAAGCTCACAGAAAACGTAAGATGTTTCAACTGCTGTACGATTGAGGACCCTGCAGCGTCTCTTCCGAAATTAAGTTATTAATTTATGTCTTTTAATTTCTACATGGTGACGAATTTCACCATGTTTCGCCTATTCCATGTTTCACTCTTGGAATAGGACATTTCTCAAAATGTTTTTCCGGATAATCAACGATAAATACGGTGAGAAAATTTGCATAATGCACGAATTCGATGACCACGCACCATTGACGGGGAGGGGTTAAAGCTCAACTGAATATCATTCATAATTCAGTATATGATATGCATTCATTATTTACACTTTATTAAAAAATTTTCTTGCGAAAATGAGGCTTCCATAAATACCGTTTAATCGTAAGATAAATTCTAATTCAAAATTAGGTGTTTAACTTCCTGACACGAGAAGCCAAGGAATTAAAACACTATTTGATAAGTTATAAATTCATGTCTTTAAATCACCACAACGCTGACTCGTCGCATTCGTCACAACGAATTTAACTTCAAAAGGATTTATAATAAGATATGAAATATAAAATTTTGGAGGCTACTCAGTAGCTCATGACTTCTATTGAATTGTAGTAGCGTTGTTCATGACTTAATCATTAATCTATATCTAGAAATATTTAAAGCTGGCAATTGTAATATTATAATCTTGACAATACAGTAACGTCTGATTGCTATAAATGCTAACGTATTTGTTTACTTATAATCTAGTGGATCTAAAGGCTAGAAAGACCAACCTCTGTAATTGACGATAAAAAGTTTAACTGCCTAAAAATAAAATTATTTGGCTTCATAAAACGTAGATCACGTTCATGTGGTGCACGTCGAAATGAAGTAAAACGCCTCTTTGAAAAGGAAATAATTGTTTAAAAAACACGAAATTCTTTTTATTCATCGTGAAACATCGACTTGTGCACCTTATTTTGTGGTGTTCTACAAAAAATTCATTTGCTGTGAGACTTCAGAATAAACTTCATTTAAATGAGAAAGTTTTGTGTTCTTGTACGAGCAACTTTACTGTTTAACTACGAGGAAAGATGAAGTTCAATATATTAAATTATTTACACGCTACTTCGGTGCAAACTCCAAGAAAAAAGTTTAATATTCTATTTGTTAGGCCAGAAGTTGGTTTAGTTTTTAGTCTTCTGTCTGATGCTGACATTTCCTGACTTTATTATTTATTGCAGGTTAAATGAGGCAAATGTTGTGGCAGGCAACAGCGCGCCATAACAGCGGGAGGCCTGCACTGGCCAGCACTGGTGTACTGGGTGCCAGTTATTATATTGTATTAATTATTTGTAACTTGCATTGCAATATCCTTCTATTTAGTCTGAAATAATCCCCTAATTTTATTAAAACTATAAATTATATCGATACTTGTTCTGCATTCTAATTACTAACGTGAACGACATTTTATATTATAAACAGTTTATAAACTTTCAAAGCTGCTCATATTTCACTTCGTAGTGCGGCGTAACAATACAATTTCTTTCATTAATGGACTTATATACTAATATATACTAATGCTATACTAATGCTGGTGCGCTGCGGACATGAACCTTCAAAAGAAACGGGTTCCAGGATAATTTTTATATACGCAACTGTCGTTTTGAGTTGGAAAAATTTTCGATGAGCTCGCATGAAGTGCGAAATTCTTGCTGATTAACACTATCAAGAAGATCGTTAATTAGTTAACTCAATCAAGAAGATCGGTAATTAGTTTGCTAAGGAGTTCAAGTTGATATTTTGCAATGTGGCTCTCCACAGACACAGTAACGCGGGTGCGCCGTCGATACCTTGCATTGGTACTTGACGTGAGTCATCGTAATGGCGTCACGCAAGAATCATCTTATTCATTTTTTGCTGACTCACCTCCATGCAATATAATATAAACTAACAGCACTTTACTCGCATGCGATACATTAATTTGATTTCCCTTCCAAGTTATTTACTATTAGCATTGAGTGACATAGCTTCCAAAAAGTTGAGTGTTTACTCTGGAAAGTTTTCTTTCAGCTTATTAGAAAAATGGTTGTCGAAGGTAAACTATCTTCTTGAAATTAGACCGCCGGCTGTTCTCAAATAAATGCAAAAAACATAGAAATCAAAATATCCAGAGATTTTTTAAGTGAAATTTAAATAGTTCTTAGTTTGGTGACATTCACGTTAATGCAATTTCAAGTGAACTCACGCAATCGTATCGCTTCAAATATATAAAAAAATATTTGACTTACTTTATTGAACATCACAGCACAAATAAAAGAACGGATCTATTATTCTATATTTATTTGGCCGTACGATGAAATCAACATGTAATGAAAATACAACATAAAACACTGCCATCAGACAACGCGGGAGACGCACAAGTTCACTGTACTTATGAGGCGCTGTTGCCAAGAATTCAAACTGTGCAGTTTGCGGCTCTGAGGCACCATTTTTTATAGGAATGATAGATGATAATTAACAAACAACATTATCTTACTCAAAATTACTGAAATATGTACAAAATGCTCAGACGCTAATCAGGGATAATGCAGAATGTATAAATCTTTTATTAGTTGAGTATTAAGATAAAGACGTTCAAACTTCAATGAATTGTAGATGGTAAATGAATATAATATATTAAAGGAAAAATCCTATAGAAGTAATTAAAGGCAGTCAATGCATTGTCATTAAATAAACATCAATTATCGATAAACGGTCCAAATGAACTGCAAACGCTGTATGGCTGTCCTGTGTCTCACTAAATTAAAGGAGGCTCGGTCGTGACGGTCATGCCGCGTCAGGACAATGAAAAGGGCCGCCGAAGCGTAAACTTTCCCGCGTGTCACCGCAAGCAGTCCGCCGTCTCTATGAACACCGACGCCATGTGAGCTATGTAAAAACGTGCACAATAATAATGATTACATCCTGAAAAGGTATACATAAGAGAGTAAAAATTATGATTGAACTATAAACTCAAATAAATTCAGCATCAACTTCATATCATGGCACAAAACCACGCTCTGTGGGACAAGGTTAGAGTAAGATGGAATCTAATACAAGTTAAATTTCATATATCCAGACTTGAGAAACCAAAACATGTACGCACAAAATTTTTTCTTTACTATCATCATAAAATCCATAAATCCGTCTCACTATATTAATCACAGCGAACTAAACTTAAACGTAACGTAAAATAGTGAAAAAAACAGGCGAGCAACATCACCGGCATTCAAAGTACCGCAATGTAAAAAAAGTAATATGTATATTTATTTACAAATTGTAATGGAAGATTTATGTTGAACTCTGCTAAATCAGTCACAAATCATGAGGCCACGGATTACGAATGAAATTCGATGCTTCTGTAAATATAGTTGAGTGTGTGTCAAAAAATTATAACGTGCTCAGTATCTACAGATAGGAACCACAAAATCGTTAAAATTTGATCACTATATTCACTTCTCTGTCAATATATTTTTGACGGCTGCTGTGCAGCTGATGCAGATGAAATGTATTTCATTAAAGTTAATGCCTGAGATATTGCATTACGTAGCTGCCAAAACATTAAAATTTGAAAAAATCTAATTATGTACGTATGACAATGCTCACCGGAATTCATGTTATGAATTAGTTTGTTCACTCCTGATCTATTGGATCTGATGGCATACGACATGACGAGATCCTCGGTAATTGGTGACTACAAGTGAACTGACCTCTCCAACATTTTTTGTTTCAGGGTTTAATTACGTAGCTATCGTTCAGAAGGTATATCCCAAAATTAAGTATAAATCTCTTGCGGGAGGTCAACGTGAGCGTAAGTTCTGTCTTGAGGTTACGGAGGAGCCTCTATTATGGAAAAATGAAGCCCGAATGTGTTTGTTTTCAGTCTGTTTTGATATAATCAAATTAGAGTTAATAATGTTCGTTTTGCATATGGAGCCATCATTTAAATGTGGGGCTAAACTAAATCACTTTCATTTTATTTGCTGTGTTCAACCGTCCTTCATCTCTGATGTCTATTGTGTACAATGGTCCAAACAATAATGTGATGGATGGGAATGGGAGCTTCAAGCTTTTGAGGAAAACTAGACATCATTGAGAAACTCCCATCGCTTCTCAACTATAAGCCTCAAAACGTTATACATCAGTAGGTATATTACACTCAGGTTGTGAACCACCGCATTAGATGGTCCAATATATGGATAAGTGCTGGCATCAAATCATTTCAAATCATTTCATTACTTTTTTTAAATTCAATAATTACTAAGAAAAAATGGCTAAAAACTTTTTATAATATTTTCAATACAACTGAGGCAGATTACGTTAATTTTCATTTCTATTTTATTCCCATGTCTTGATGAGAATGTTATGCTTCGTTTTCTTAATGCAGTCCTGATTCTTAAAGCCACGGACTGCATGTAATGTGCAATGCTGGAGCGAATAATGTAGTTGGTGACGAACCGTGTACAATTTGCTCTGCGCGTTCGCATTACGAACTGATAATGTTTGAATGCGTATGAATATTAATTTTTAAGGCTACTATATTGCTTATAACTTTTATTATAAGTAGAATTTATAATGCGAATTTTGTGGCCGTATTTAATGATGTCAGGTCTCGGCTCATGGTCTGTAATTTATTAGAAGGATACAAAGGATATTGTATTCAAAGGATACTGCTTACAATATCCTTATATTAAGGCAGTATCAATAACTTGATTTATCATTAGCTATTGAAATTAATATCATTTATATGAATTTGGGAATTACTCACGTACCAATGACAAATTTTCTAAAATATTTTGTAACTTCCTAAGTTGTTTTGTCAATTTATAGTTGTGAAATAAAATATAATATCTAATGCTTTGCATCAATTACTAATTATGCCCCGTATTCATACTGAATTTCGGAAATATATTTGATTTTAAACTATACTTAGAAGATTGCACCTCGGGCGCTCCTTCAAGAAACGCAGAAACATAAATAAAATTTTTTCATAGTTCGGCTATATGCTCAAGTTTTTCCAACGTCCATCCAATTCGCTGAATCATGTCAGTTCAATATTAATAAATATTTGGTTAAGTTAATTGAACACCACATAACTCATCAGAAAATATAAACAAATATTAATTTCTTATCATTCAGCGGGGAAGAAAGTCAATGTTTTATCGAGATAGAACCAATGAGGGCAGGGTGGCCCAGTGGTTACAGTTCCGAGTAGCAAAGATTGGAGCAGAGAGGCGCGGGTTCGAACCCAGCTCTGTGCGCCAGTTTCTGGTCAGAATCGACAAGGAAGCCGGCAGAATTGTAGCAGTGAGTGGCGAGTTATAGAAAGCAAAATGCTGTGAATGTTCTGCGATTTTGAGAATCGGCGACAGGCCTACGGCCTACTAAACGCTGATTACTATTAATAACATTATAACTTCGTACGTACTTTTAGGGCAGGGTGGCCCAGTGGTTAAAGTTCAGAGTACCAAGATTGGCGCAGATATAGAGGCGCGGGTTCGACCCAAGCTCTGTGCGCCAGTTTCTGGTCAGAATCGGCGAGGAGACCGGGCGGTTAAGCACTGCAGAATTGGAGCAGCAAGTGGCGAGTTCGAGACCGCAAAATGCTGTGAATGTTCTGCGATGTTAAGAATCTGCGACAGGCCTATGGCCTGATGAACGCTGAAACCGCTATTATTATTATATTATAAACAACGTTGCCTGTTGCATGTTCTGAGGGAGATGGCAGCTATTCACAAGCGTTGAGCTATACTTAACATATATAGTACATAATCAGGCTGAAATTGCATTAAATAATTAAACGAATTGTTAATAATAAGACATAGCTGTTTACTCGGGATCAACTACCTCACATAGTGAAATGTTTGCGACAATAATTCATGAGAATGCTATGTGAAGAATAATTGTTCAGATAGTTAATTCATATCCATTTTATAATTCATTAGAATGATTTATTTAGTTTTATGTGTTATAAGCAATATGAAAGAGCATCATTGTTCGTGTTTAATGTTAAAAGTACAAATTCTGGATTGGATTTTTTTCATACAATATTTTCCCTGGAGATTAGCAAGTTTCAAAATTACACTACAGAAATTGAACGTTTATTCGAAATGAGAAAATATTTTGACCAAATTTAGACGCAATTACACAGGTGCGGCGGTAGGCACGTGTGAATCATCACTAACTTTTACCAAAATATTAAGTTCCACCTTCACTTATAATAACTATTCGTCCGCGTCAACAAGGCACTACCTATGAACCCCACAATAATCCTCTATTTGGCCCTCCGTCATGCAGACGTACCGGGCTCCAAAAATAAAGAAGAACAGAAAAAACAAATATTAATAACTAAAGTGGAATATAACGACACTAATCTTAAACTACTGAACATATATTGCAACAAACGTTCCCTAGATGGAGGTCGCATGATTAACTGAACTATTTTCAGACGTGGGCAGTAGCGCTTTACATTTTCAGTAGCGGTAGCGGTAGCGGCACTACATATAAGCAATTGTAGCGGTAGCGGTAGCGCCCGCTACATATTTAAGTAACGATACGAGGTTTTGCCGCTACAGCGCTACCGCTACATATATACATAGATAAAGCCTTTAGATTTTGCTCAATAGCATTAAATATTATTTAAAAACCAGCATGATACATACATAATACAAATTACAGAATAAAACTGTACGAAAGATTTCAGTGTAATGTTGTCAACCTCAGCCTGTTACTAGTGTCAACATGTTAGTTTTTACTTGTTAAGTTGTTACCAGTTACCACTTACAGGTATTTTTTTATGTTTCAGTTTGCTTACAGTTATTTTTACACAGTTATTTTTATGTTTCACCTTCCCTACATGGATGTCTACTTCAATCTACCAGCCTCAAAAATAATCCACATATATATACAAATAAAAGACTGATTTCTTATATGTATGTGTGGATAATTTTTAAATTGGTAGATTAAAGTAGACATCCATGTAGGGAAGGTAAAACATAAAAATAACTAACTTTTATTTACTGTATCTAACTCGTACTAGTTCGGTTAGGTTAATTGCAATAAAGTTGCATTGATATGTTTGGAAAATGTTTTGTTATCATTAAATGTTTATGAGTACATCCCAATAGCAGAACAATAAATATTTAGAGATTTCCAATAATTTTGGCCATTGTGGCGGCTAATGTAGCGGCGCTACATTTTACTGTAGCGGTAGCAGTAGCGCCCGCTACAATCTAGTTGGTGTAGGGTAGCGGCAGCGCCCGTTACATTTAGAGCATGTAGCGGTAGCGGTAGCGCCGCTACATTTCAAAGTAGCGCTGCCCAGCTCTGACTATTTTCACTTCACGACTGTTAGGCACTTGCGCATGCAGCGTAGTGTTCGACATTTTTACCGCAACAAACGCAGAATATCATTTTATGATCTGAAACTTTACAGACAGTTGGTCAAAAGACAAATTATGTTAATAATTAGAATGAAATTGCATCACGTAAGACCAGGTTGTAATCGGAAAGCTAAGCTGATGTCTGCTTTACTGTTTATATTTGAAATATGTTTCTATGAATATATTTATAATTGATATTTCAATAAATAAATCTTTTTTAGAATTTATTCGGCTGACTCATTGATCAGAAGGTTTAACAATTACATAGCAGCTTCCAGCATATTGATTTCCTCACAGATTGCGAAAATAGCGTCCATAAAGCCAATTAATTCATACATCGATTTTATTACCAGTAAAAAGTTACATCGATTTCGAGGAGGAAATTCATGAATTGCGAAGAGGTCATCTAATGTTCTGAATGTCCATGCAGTTTTTGCTGAATTCCTTTTCTAACGTTGTATTTTTGCTTCATCATCACTACTCGGACTGAGGATGAAGCGAGGTTATGGAATTGCATCTACACAATGAAAGTTAATGAGTATACCCTCTTAATCTAGTAGAAAACAAAATTAATTCGATGAGTGACTTTTGTGTTTCTATGAGCCACTTTTTGCTAAGAAAAAAGTAAGCTACCGTCAATGCCGATAATGTCGCCACATCACTTAAGTCGCCGGCCCTCAACAGAAACGATTTATTTTATAAACAAAACTGAACCATATCTTTCTAGCGCGATCCAACCAGCTTCGTAGTCATCACGTGGCGATCGAACCCTAAACGTCGTAGTTCTGGCCAGTATTGAACGGTATTCTTGTGACGAGTGGCGAGGTAAGTGCAGCATCTGCTGAGTGGCGACTTATGTGTCATGTACGGAAGTTGTGTAGGACTGTGCGGGCGGCGCATTGGTAGTGATAGGTTATGACTACAGTCACCGAAAGAATGTGCATCATGAATGTGCTTCCTGGATCCGTAGTGAGCTCATGTGCGGTATTATAATTAATATAATGGGCAAATTGATGCGAATCAGACCTGAGAGTAAATACAATCTACTTTACCCCGTATTTTATCGCCGTGTATGATAAAATAATAATTAGCAGACCTGAGACTTTCTATTGCTCATATTATCTTTATGAAAATTTACCGAAGTATAATATCAACAAACGTGTTCTTATTGAAATATACGATGTTGAATGCTTCATGTAACTGTAGGTGATATTATTTTCCGCATTGCATTGCAGGAACAATTTTCTCGCACCCATTGCCAGTTAGTTATCATCAAAGTACAGAACTATGTATCCTGGCTATGCATTTATCAGATATTTAATTAACGAGCTTATTTTAATGATGAACATATATTAAATGCACGACAGTAATCAACAGATCATCATATATATAACTCATGGGCTGATCTAGAATGATTGGATGAGAGCTGATCTAGGACGATTGGATGAGGGCTGGTCTAGGATGATTGGATGAGGGCTGATCTAGGATGATTGGATGAGTGCTAATCATTTGTTAGAGGTTGCCTGGGTTGTGCTGTACGTACAACCGACGTGATAAGCAATGTTCATTATTGTTAATTATGCGAAGGATTGCCGTTTGAATTTCATTTCGTCATCAGCAATAGGGAAGTATTGCTTTCATTTGTACTTAATGCTAAAATACTGATATTTATTGCGATTTAATAATATGTCCTCCTTGGCTTAACTATTTTAAAAATGAAACTACAAAAATTCCACGTTTTGTCATATTGAAATAATATTTTGTGTTCATTTGACGCCATTACACTGTTTCGGCAGCAAGCACATGTGCGGCATGACAAACCTATTGTGGATTGATGAGACAAGCTCTGAAATACAACTTTTAGCCTTGTTATGCATGAATCGGCGATATACTTTCCATAACTCATCACATTATTTCTTCATGTAAAGCCAACCGCTTTGGTAGCGATTCTGGCTCTAAAAATAATAACTGCAAAACATAAGAAATACATATGGACGACTGACGATGCTGCAATCGATCCGTAACTACTGAATACCTCTCGCAAAGTTCGCCTGCGAGCGGGTAGTTGGAGCCCTAACTAAATTATTCTTCGCCCCCAACGCCAAATACGTATTTATATGATAAATCAGAGTTCAGTATCAGTATATGATATGATAAAGCAGTAGCAGAGTTCAGTATCATTACTGAAATTATAGGAATCAACATAAATCACAGAACCATTTTACGCAGTAAAGATTTGTAAGCAGTGAATCAAGAGACAGATTTTACATAAAATCAGTCTACAATTATTAATTATTTGAACGAGTCTTCAATAAAATTTAATTGTTGACTAGGACACACTGACCTCGCGAAGTTACCATGTTTGTGAGAATATTGAATGAAAATGTTTTGTGAAGAATTTCAGTGGCTTTTAAGCTTTCTATGTGACTTATGATTTCTTTTTAGTTTATTAGTTTGATGAGGTTTATCAATTAAATTGCAGTTTTTAGTTAAAGTTTCTTCTCATACAGCAATGTATCCGCCAGCGAAACAACTGAATCTTCTCATCAGTTTAATTGCACGCTCCTGGTCCATAATTTCCCTTATTTTCGAGACGCAAGTTCATTTATTGAACGTTGATAATTTGATGTGATCAGATCCCAAGTTATCAGTGAATTAGTCCCCGTCACGCGAAGTGAGGAAGAACATTATAGATCTTATTTAGTACGGAATATTATTTACGAGTTCATGCTCAAATAAACTTTCTGTTAATGTTGCTCCATGCTTTAGAAAACGCAACGAAGTTGTAGAGTAACTACTGTGTTTTGGAACTAACACTCTCCATATGTGTGGAGAAACGAAAGCTGGATGTGAGATTTTATTTCGTTGTATTTTGGAGCTTGTGCGGTCGAAACTATTTTAGATAATTTGGTAGCTCAATATTTATTTGTGAGTTCTAAAATTTTCGAGTGTAGCGCGTTTCGTAGCCAGTTTACCGCCTGTAGCTCCTATTTCCAATCGAAATCGATTTACACGATGGCGAAATTTTAACGTTACAAGCGACAAAATAAATTCGATGATCAACTTTTGGGGAGCTTGAAATTTTGAGTAAAATGAAGAAATAATTAGTGTAAATCAGTTTTGTATCATTGACGACTGACTAATGATCTTTTGAAGTCAGATCATTCATTTTGAAGTCAGATATGAAGATCTTTTGGAGTCAGATCAAAGCAGAAGAGTTTAACTCTTTGTGAACACCGGAATTGCGAACTGAGGTCGGGTAGATCCTGCTAAGCAATTCAAGATTCAACACTGGAGTTGTGCGCTGGACTGTGCATCAATAGAATATTAAAGTCTAATTAATATTCTATAAGGATATTGTATCAATAAAATAAAATAATATATTCTAACAAATTCTCGGACGATTAACAAAAATTCATCATGAATTTGACTTAATTATTCGTGGTGAGTCCATTTGCAGTATAACAATTAGTTAAACAATTCAATTTAATCAAACATGATCCCAGAGAAACTATTTATTTAATAATTTCCCAACATTTAAGCAACAACAAAACTAAAAACAGACTTAAAACTTGCTATCCATGATATTTTCTTCATAACTAACTTGATGCCTTTTCGTCCAATAATATCAGTGTTTGTCTTATGTAAATAAACGAGATCGAAATGCTTTGAGGAGCTAAATGCGACATTCTCTTCTGATGACAATTCGCTTTCTTAGTAATGCCATTAATGCATTAATTAATTATATTGGATGTTAAGTGTGTCTACATATGCAATGTCTTTAATGCTGATCAGATAATCTCAGCATCAGCATACCGCTGATACCTAATCAATCAATGCCTGAACTGATCTATTTTTTTTTGTGAGTACGATGAAGGCTGCCTAAGTACGATGTGAAGGCTGCCTAAGCACGATGTGAAGGCTGCCTAAGCACGATGTGAAGGCTGCATAAGCACGATGTGAAGGCTGCCTAAGCACGATGTGAAGGCTGCCTAAGCACGATGTGAAGGCTGCCTAAGTACGATGTGAAGGCTGCCTAAGCACGATGTGGAGGCAGCCTAAGTACGATGTGAAGGCTGCCTAAGCACGATGTGAAGGCTGCCTAAGCACGATGTGAAGGCTGNAAAAGGAAGAAGTTGGTAAAACAGCGTGTGCTTGTTTGCCACGGAATCTTGTCTCCCCAATGTAAAATAGCTAGAGTTGATTTTCCCTTTCGGCTAAACGCCCTCCAAACCATGACCGAACCACCAAAGGATTGCCGCTTGAAAAATGTTCAGGCTCACGGTGCAGTGGTGCCAATAGCATTGCCATCTATCTGGACCATAAAGATTGAACTTTTTACATCACCTGTCTCTTATACACATCTAGATGTGTATAAGAGACAGCCATTAAGGGGAGCGTCTGGGGTAAAATTTTGAATTTTGGCTTTTCCGGTTTTTAGTATCATCTTAAAGCTGACATTCTGCTCTATCCAACGGTACCAAAATCATCTCTGTACGTTGATTTATGCGTTCACGACAGCTTGCGAAAAGGGGGGGGGTCGGGGGAGTTCTTCCACATTTTAGGTGGGCGATAATTCCCGGTAGCATGCATAATTAGCTAGTCCACATACGATGTGCTTCAGTAACCCGCCTGCAGTTGTACGTGAGGGGTTGCGTGTCGTCGCTCCCACCATCCTTGACTGGAATCAAGCTGCAGTAACGTTTAGTTTTGTATCCTTGCTACATTGAGTGTCTATTCCGATGCGCGCGGGACTTTGTCGCTCTCTCCTGAACATTCACACTTATTGTCACTGCAAACCTATCTCCTCCTAGAGTTTCAAAGCTACATTAATGAGACATATACCATTCGATTAGAAAATGAAAGATCTTCAAACGTCACTTTGTCGTTTTTCCAATTTCGTTATAGTTCGGATTTTATTTTGCAATAAGTGGGGAAGGGCGGGGGTAAAATCGAAAAATTTCGAAAAATATCGGAAAAAAATGCTCCCACACCCACAAAAATGAAAAATCCAAAAAACCGCTAAGTAACGTTTGTAGATATGGTCTTTACGCAGCGAATGATATGTGTCTCGATGTTGTAGCTTGAAAATCCTAGGAGGAGATAGATTTTTACAGTACCCTCTTTTTTGGCCGTTTTCTAATAATTTCACGTTTTCTTTCATTTTTTTCGAAAAATTCAAACGAACAAAAATGTCTTAGAATTCTGTTTTACATATGTTTACCAAGTTTCAGAGTGATCCGTCTGTGAATAGCCGAGATAAATTTTACCCAAGACGCTCCCCTTAATGTCTTGACTTACGTATGCCAATACCTTCACTGATGTAAGAGGTACTTTGCAGGCATACTTACTTTCAGACACGTATACCCTTACCCAGTGATGGGGTATCGGGTCTCAAAATATTATGCAAATTTCTATAATCATGAAAAAATTCACATATTGATGCAACTATATGACGTTTCATATACATAACTACTGAACACTAATCGTTCAGTTGTATTCGTGCAGTTTTTTTATCTCTAACTCAGCTATTTTCACTCCACAACTGCTGAGCAATAAATGCATTCATCTGAGCTCAGAATCTTTACCGAAATAAGCGCAGACTTTTCACTCATTTATGAACTGAAGCTCAATAAGCGGTTGGCCAAAGGTCAGATATTGGTAATAATTAGAATGAAATAACACCAAATAAGATCGGGCTGTAATCGGAAAGCTGAGGTCAATTTGAACGGTTTAAATTTAATATACGTTCGCATTAATCTATTCATAATTAATATTTAAATAAATGATTTTTTTATAATTTATTCGGCCGAATCATTGTTCTGAAGGTTTATCAATTACATAGCAAGCAGCCTCCAGCATGTGGATTTCCTCACAGATTGCGATAATAACGCCCAAAAACTAATTGATTAATTAAGCGATTATCTTTTACTCTTCCAGTAGCAAATATAAACGTTTTACTTTATGACAATTCATGCGTTAAGCAGAGATAATATAAACTTCTGAATTCATATCCTGATTTTTCTGAGTAATAATTCTTAATATGTGCGCCTCGATTCATCCTCACTACTCGGACTGAGGATGAAGCGAGGTTATGGAATTGAATCTACGCAATGAAAATTAACGAGTATACCCTCTTAATATAGTAGAAAACAAAATTAATTCGATGCGTGACTTTTGTGTTTCGAATAGCCACTTTTTGTAATGAAAAAGTAAGCTACCTTCAATGCCGATAACGTCGCCACATCACTCAAGTCGCCGGCCCTCAACAGAAACGATCTATTTTATAAACAAAACTGAACCACATCTTTCTAGCGCGATCCAAACAGCTTCGTAGTCATCACGTGGCGATCGAACCATAAAAATCGTTGTTCCCTCCAGTATTGTACGGTATTCTTGTCACGAGTGGCGTGGTAAGTGCCGCATATGGGGAGTGGCGACTTATTAATGTCACTAGATTACTTGAATTGCAGATTCACTAGAAATTTAAAAGCGAAGAAAATTTCATAAAAATTCAACATATATTTATTGTAAACCTATCATAAAAGCACTTTTTCGCAATTTAATTATATAAATCATTAATTACATAACTTACTAGACAAAATAAATTCGAATGTTAATATGTGACTGGGAATGATAGTAGATCTTCTCTGAAGCTCTCATTCTCTTGCCCCACGCAACGCCGTCATCTGGTAACGCGGGAGACGCGGCAGTGGCAGTTCAAGTTCACCGCGTTTATGAGGCGCTGTTGCTGGACGCTCCGAGTGTGCAGTCGGTGGCTCTACTATGTACGACTGTGACGTCGTTTAAGGTTAGTAGGGGTAGTATGTGTGTGTAAGCAAGCAGTCGTGTGGCGTTTGCTGTTAATGGGTAGAATAAAGCAAATCGGTCACCTGCTTGAATCCGTGTCACATTTAGTTATCAGAAGAATTTGGCCATTATTTGGAATGAATTAGCCTTCTCAATAAATTGCTTAAGGCTAGAAGCGTGTGGTATATTTCATTAAGGCTAGAAGCGTGTGATATATTTCACACATTTTCACAATAATATTCTATTTACAGGAATTAGGAGCCCCTGCCAAAGAAAATACTTAAAACCCACCCCGTGCTTCTCTAAGACACCCACACTACACATTATCCCCAGCGTTGAGAGCCCCTGGTCTAGCCCCAGCGAGGTCTGGTACGTCTTTCCTCAGTCCGGAGTTGCATATTAGACAAGATGATTCATGAAATAATTATTTGTTATTTTTAATAGAGCCAATGCGTATCGCAATACTTGTCCGCTGTTATTTTTCTACAAATGGTAACAGGAATTTTATGCTTCATTATTTTTTGTTCTGTCTTGACTCGAAAGGAACTACGTATATTGCATGAAAGGTTCATTGCCTCTTTAAACAGTTTAGTTGGCGATTATAATATACCTGATTATAATTGATTCCAATTAAAAAAACACTCTGAGAATTGCGCTACTTTGTCGTTTACTATTGTCAGCAAATGGTAATATGAGTCTTAAGTTTTGTGTGCTTTATGCGATCATGTTTTGTGCTGCTACTGATGGAGTACTAGCACAAAATTCGTTCAGTGCTCAATAAAATTGTTCAGTTAGCTTCGAAAAAATTGCAAAATCTCAGTAATTGCGGATTGATTAGAAAATGAAAATTATAATGAATGATAATGCTGTAAATGATGGAAGGTAAGCAAATGTGCGGCGCATAGCTCATTTGTGGCGTGGAGTTACTTATGATTATGAAAATAGCTGCTATATACACATATCGGTCATGAGCGATAGGATCTTTAAGACGTACTACATTACCGGAACCTCGATTATTTCTTATTAAAAGAACCTTGTTGAAAGAAAACGTACCTAAGCTAAATGATTTCACTTAGCGATTGGGCTTGATGGCGCACCATCTTACATGACTGATTCCTCGAAATTACTAAACGTATTTCTTTCATAATGAAATTATTCATCTTCACGAACCGCAGCTCAGCCAAGGGGTCTATGCCAAAACAGAAATCAATTAGAAAATCTTCTCGTTCCGGGTATGAAATTAGGCGGAAGTTATGTCGTAAGGATTCGAGGGACCTCTAATGTGGTAAAATGAAACCTAAATGATGATGTTTTAAAAGGGGTTTTGAAATAATTAGAAAAAGGTTTGGAACAGTCAGTCCACATATGCAGGCATCATTGAAATAAGAGCTTAAGAAATTCATATAACTTATCCCATTAATTGTTAGTCTCTGAATTTTATTAATCTATCTTGAATATTTCGAAACAATGCTAAGAATATCATTGATCGATATGAATGATTGTTCCAAGCACGTGAGGATTACCTGGCATCGTGTAGTGATGTTAATATTTAATTTTTTAACCAACCCCTCCATTGTCTCCCAAAATTGGCACACTTCCGTCAAGAAGTTATTTATACACAGGATTCGAACCACTGCATTATATGGTTCGTTGGGTGCATATTTCTTGCCATCGAATTGGCTTTGCCGTGGCCATCGTGCCACGGCGTTTAAGCACTTATGTTATTAGTCTGCTTAAATCGAAAGTTCACAATGAATTTAAAAGCAAAGAAAACGAGAAGCAAATTCAACATATCGATATTGAAAACGTTTCGGTGTCAAACTCCATCTTTAGTTCGACAATCTAAAAAATTAATACAACATTTCATAATTCAAATTTCTAAATCAGACATTAAAACCTTAAAAAAGACAAATATAACAGAAGACTACCTTAACGGTGTTAATTATAATTCATGTGGTCGCTGCGGCTAAATACAAACACGTCAGTTACCCCTTAACACTACCATACAGAAAAATTAACTCATGGCTAACTATGATGTTAGGAGGTCGCATGTCGCTACTCCCTTCAATTTTGAGTTCTTTCCACATTTGGGAATTTTTAAGTCTATTTTTCACGAAAAAATTGCTTAAATTTTTCATATAAATTAGGTCACTCACGTAACTAAAATTATAGAAACAGTTTGTGAACTTTCCAAGTTGTTTTCACTGATATCATGTCGTGACACTAAACCATTATTTGCATGATTTTTACAGTACTAATTCCGTGTCGTAACAGCAGAATTAGTACGGGTACTATAATTCACGCTACAGTCCTTTTCTGTTGTAGATAATGCACAGCTTTCGTTGAAAAACTTAGCTGATATATATGAACGAGATGCCAATGCGATATTATGTGCGCACGCAGAAATTTAGGCAAGCAATGTCAGGGAACGCTGTCCGTATGGCGCAATTTTATTATTTATGCGTTTCCTGATTTACTCTTCTTAGTAATCCTCATCAAAAATAACTGGTAGAGCTTTTAAAAAAATATAAATTATTCTTTGGACATCTATGCCGCATTCTATACATTTTCCATGCATAGTTATGAGCAAAAATATACCCAATAATAATTATTTGTTGTATTTCATAGAGCAGATATAAATTGCTTGAATTTTCCTTTGTTATTCCGTCACAAATGCTAATGGGGGTTTTATGCTTTGTGTCCTTTTTGCTATCACGATGCGTAAGGCCACTGGGCCACCCTCCCACCAATTTTATAAATCTTTATAGGCCTACCACGCTTTATGTCACCATATTCCATTCATGGTGCGCGTGACCGTGTAAATATTTAAGTTGGCGATGAAAAATTGCACATGCGCAGTATCTACCGACATGAACATGAGTTCTCCAGTACATTGATGGTGTCGTTAATATCCCTATAGCTTTATTTAATTATTTGGGGCTACTACGTAGCTAATGAATAAAGATGTGATGAATATATAGAGGAGTGTTGCTTGTTGCTGCCAATACTCGGCCCATGTTAAGTAATTCGATTAGGACTAGCGTAAGTGATTTAATTTCAAACTATTGTTAAGGCAGCGGAAAACTTCGTTCACTCGGAAAACTACACGACTGAATCCTCGATAATTGTAGACCATGATATTAACAACCTCCAATAAATAAAAATTACTTTAACTGATATGCTCCGTGAAATGAGCGCCACTGTTCATAGTTACGGTGACCGTAGCAAGCTCTGAGTAAAGGTGACTGTAGCAAGCTCTGAGTTACGGTGACCGTAGCAAGTTCTGAGTAAAGGTGACTGTAGCAAGCTCTGAGTTACGGTGACTGTAGCAAGCTCTGAGTAAAGGTGACTGTAGCAAGCTCTGAGTTACGGTGACTGTAGCAAGCTCTGAGTAACGGTGACTGTAGCAAGCTCTGAGTTACGCCTGTCTCTTATACACATCTAGATGTGTATAAGAGACAAGAACAGCAGTCATCAAACAGGGACCCAAAACAGCAGTCATCAAACAGGGGCTCAGAACAGCAGTCATCAAACAGGGACCCAAAACAGCAGTCATCACACAGGGGATCAGAACAGCAGTCATCAAACAGGGACCCAAAACAGCAGTCATCACACAGTGTCACCGCCAGCTTCATTAAGGCTCCACGGTAACGTAACTAACGTTTGTTCAGCTCAATGAGACTTGGATGCACTCATTTACGTCTGACGAAATTTGTTCTCTGGTCAAGTTATTGCATGATTACTTGTACTGTTTTTCGTGTGGTGGTTGAAAAATAAAGAAAATCATGATGGGAGTCAACGCAAAAATAAACTGTTTACACTAAATATTTTTGATAAATAAATTTTGTGAAAGTATTTTTTCATTCAAGGTCAATCCGCGTATTCGTGTTGGTCATGTTTGCTGTTTGGTCAGCTCTAGAAACGCACAAGACGAGTTTAAACATCCTAACTCCTGCGGAGATTAAAATTTCCTGGTTAAATTCATGATGAAGCTATTAATAAGAATTTAATACAAAGGTTATATCGGAAATCATCGAAAACTCAGATTAACATTTAAAAATAATTGTGAAATGGATAAAATAACAAGAAAGATAGATATATACATATATTGAACTATTTAGCCTATGATCCTACCTATTATGACTTATTTATGAAGATATTACCAATTTAGGCCCATTAATCAGAGGAATAAACGACCCTTTAACTGCCTATTTTGCGAGACACCAGCAGCCTGTCCTGACTGCTCCACGTCCCGCGTGTCAAGTTGTGACGCGAGTATACGGGGCGTCTCGACGCGCGGTCTACAGCAGACAAGCGGAAGGAATTTAAGTTCATAACAATAGTTTATGGTAGCCTTACAAGCTTGTTTCATTACTTGTTAATTAATGGCGCACTTCAGTTAAGTGGGCTGATGGTTTTTTCATATAATTGTTCCAACAATGAAAAGTAGGAAATCAATAGAGGCCGTAGTTAGCATACTAAACTTCAGCTATTTTCTTAGGATAGAAATAGAAAATTGAACATGTTAGCATGAATTGTACAATATATTATCTCGAATAAACATATTAAATGAAATGAAAAGAAAATATATGGAACATATATCAACTTAAGGTAATTTTTACATCAGAAACGCCCAAGCGGAAAACTGCCGACCTTCTTCCTCAGGAAGATCTTAAATAATTTCGGCATGCAAACTCTTACTTTTGAACTTCCGTAATCCTATCGCTCAAATTTGTCTTTGGAAAGTTAGTTAAAATCAATGAAACCTTGAAATTAACCTGCATTTACCTGCTGCTGCAATCGTCCACCTGCTGCTGCAATCGTACACCTGCTGCTGCAATCGTACACCTGCTGCTGCAATCGTACACCTGCTGCTGCAATCGTACACATGCTGCTGCAATCGTACACCTGCTGCTGCAATCGTACACCTGCTGCTGCAATCGTACACCTGCTGCTGCAATCGTACACCTGCTGCTGCAATCGTACACCTGCTGCTGCAATCGTACACCTGCTGCTGCAATCGTACACCTGCTGCTGCAATCGTACACCTGCTGCTGCAATCGTACACCTGCTGCTGCAATCGTACACCTGCTGCTGCAATCGTACACCTGCTGCTGCAATCGTACACCTGCTGCTGCAATCGTCCACATGCTGCTGTAATCGTCCACCTGCTGCTGCAATCGACCACATGCTGCTGTAATCGTCCACCTGCTGCTGCAATCGACCACATGCTGCTGTAATCGTCCACCTGCTGCTGCAATCGACCACATGCTGCTGTAATCGTCCACCTGCTGCTGCAATCGACCACATGCTGCTGTAATCGTCCACCTGCTGCTGCAATCGACCACATGCTGCTGTAATCGTCCACCTGCTGCTGCAATCGACCACATGCTGCTGTAATCGTCCACCTGCTGCTGCAATCGACCACATGCTGCTGTAATCGTCCACCTGCTGCTGCAATCGACCACATGCTGCTGTAATCGTCCACCTGCTGCTGCAATCGACCACATGCTGCTGTAATCGTCCACCTGCTGCTGCAATCGACCACATGCTGCTGTAATCGTCCACCTGCTGCTGCAATCGACCACATGCTGCTGTAATCGACCACATGCTGCTGCAATCGTCCACCTGCTGCTGCAATCGTACACCTGCTGCTGCGATCGTACACCTGCTGCTGCGATCGTACACCTGCTGATGGACGTTACATGTCAATTCAATATATTTTCTGGTCGTCAACAAAAGTTCCATTAAAGATCAACTCTCGAGTATCTAAACCAATTAAATAAGATGAAATAAAAAAATTCGCATTTGAAGTTTCTCAAGAAACCCTGTTAATATACATATACGATCCTAATATGTATATATACTCTGTTATATATATTATCAAAAACCCCAGTAACTATAATATCCGTCGCTTTTCACACCTTAATCACTAATAATAACATTGAATTCAGACGACGTATGTCATCTTTTCCGATAATCCCACAATCTAAAAGGCTTATCTTTCAGTCCAGGGAAAATGGGAGATGGTGAAATCAAAGTTTCCCATTAATTCAACTCTTGAGTTATTCAGGGTAATAAAAGCAGCTCAAAAAAATTAAAAAGACAACTTCACTCCCGGGGCACGAATTTTTAATTGGTAAAAAATTAATTGTGATTATAAATAATTAATTTAATAATTCCCATTTTTCCAGTGAGAAATACCGGTATCCATTCCAATTGACATAGAAATGACTAAGTGCAAAATGTTTTGCCTGCCCGCTAACTCAAGAACAAATTATTTCTATCAGCAAAAAGTAATCACGAAATAAAAAATCAAATTTCCGAATTATGCAGTATAAGAAACGAATTTTGTTAGTTATTTGAACTGAATAAACAAGCTAATTAAAGGTAAATTTTATTGGGAAGCGATCTACTGTCGCTGCGAGTTTCTTCCTCAAAATAAAAACTTGCGCGAGGCACATTCATCCCGAACACGGTGCTGTTGGTCAAAATAATCATGAGTGCCAATTTATGTACAGTTTTTATTTTCATTAAATCAATCATATTCTCAAATTGACTGATTACATCACCACCCGAACCTGTGATATTTTTTGCGGCCCTGTTGGTTACGCTGAGTAAAATAATCAAGTTTGCTGCGTAATTGTTCGGATAAAATATCGGCACCAAAGAAAATGATCAAGATTCTTAGTGAGGGAATTAGTGATGTCTATTCTTACATACGTAGAATCTTCAATTTCTTGATTTATATTAAGAATTTTAGCTTTGTATGGATGAACATAAATATGATAAAATTATAGAATGTTTTCAGATGATTGCTATGCGTGGAACCACGTAGGCTGTAATGCAATTATACCAAGAAATATTGACTTTATAGAAATGATGGTTCGATATCGGATGATATTTACACTTTCGATGTACACTTATTCGAAATGCTAGTGCGATGGGAGAAGTTGAAACTTGTAGTTCATGCACCAATGCAAATGTTTTTAGGAGTTATAGTGGCATCGAAGACTGGAATTTAGTTTTTAGATAGCATTTTTTTATCTTGTTAAGAAAAAATGCAAAGCGCTACAATGAGGCGAAACGTCGGACTTTAGCACAGGAAGTTTAAAAATTATCCCATGATAAAAAATTGTTCACGATTGATTGACGCAAATTAAAGTTTCCGCTTATTAGAACTTATTACATTTTCGAGGGTTACTGTTTTGTGATAGATGTAGAATTAAATAATAAAACATTTGTGATAGATGTAGAATTAAATAATTTCCACAACAAGATTTATACTCAAGTGCTTTGAAAGGATAGTTTTAATATGAGTTTTGACGAACTGCAATAGTAAATGAATGAAAATTTGGATATGGAAATTAAAATGAATATAAATTTGGATTACTGCAATAGGGAATGAAAATTTCGATAACTGCAATAGTAAATGAATGAAAATTTAGAAAACTGCAGTTAATACAAATTTCGATAACTGCAATAGTAAATGAATGAAAATTTTGATATGCGTGAGGATGAAAATATCGATATTAATAGTGACGGAAATACAGAAACAGTTACAAGATTAAAGCTTAAGTGGGCGAAAAGTTTAACCCTAGCGTCCAACCTGTCAAAATGGATCAACTAAATGAGCGCGGTTACATGGTCTTAGTGCTTAATATTTCGCAAAGCATATTGTATTTCAAAATCTACGATGCAGGAAAAATAACAAAGTTTCAAGGAAGGGTTATGAGGCTCAACTGTCGAGTGTGGGTCTAACAACGAGCCTAGCGTGGCAGTTAGCATCGAGAATCAAAGAAAAAGTGCATTTAAGATAGTGGTACGTATATGTTTATATATTATATTCTATTATATAATATTATATTATATTATATTATATTATATTATATTATATTATATTATATAATTTATTAGTTAATATAATAAATTATATGAAATAAATTAAAGAATATACCGTAAAAAACATCAACATTCCCTTACTCTTTGTGTCGTTTTTGGCTAATTAAAACTTCATAGATCGAAAATGCTTTCTGTTTTCCTGTTTTTGTCTCATTTCACATAACATCTGGCGAAATAATTTTCTCTAGCGATAAGAATTTGCATCTTTTGTTTCCAGAATCCTCTTAACTTAGAGTCTTTAAATTTTATTCAGCCCTCGCTAAAACTCACCTTCATATCTGCAGCTTCAATTTACGTGTTTGCATCGCAGCTCACGGAACATCTTCAAGTATTGGTAAAAGCTCCGTCCTTCTTGGTCGAGTCGAGTCAATGGACACATTGATTCGACGTCAACTGTCTGGAAAAAATCTCAAATGGTCGGGTCATGAGGCGATATTGAGAAGTGTCCGCGGTAGGTAAGAAACTGACTCGAGTTTGTGTCTCCTGTCGCTAAGTCTCGATACAATTTGGCATTTTCAATATCGGAAACAGAAAACAAGGCAGACGCTTGGAAGCCCGGTTCAACAACTAAGGTTTGAAGAGAATCTGCGCTTCTTTACGGAGACCGCACTGAAATTCATAATTCTATCAAGGCTGAGGTCCGGACATACTTTTAATTGAGAGTTTTCTGCTTACAGTAGGCTACAAGAATCATCTGCAACCAAGATCATTTGCTAATATGCGTCATTTATTAAAAACTAGCAGATTGACCAGTTGCTGACTGTCAGCAGTAAAAATTGAAAATTAAGAATTGCGTTAAACTGGATCCCGCCATCTGAATCTAGTAAATAATAACAAAGCAAATGGATACTAATTAAAATAATTCCAGTTTAATCGCGCATTTTACAAACGCGCAAAAATTGTGTCAATTAAAGTAAATTCATTTGCATCAATAATTAAAAAAAAAACGGACATTCCCGTTTTCCGATTACAGACTTCTCCGTTGACCTAAAAATAAAAATTGTCGTGGAATAACGCAACTCTTTTAAACTTGACGCAACTAAAATTTTAGATCGCTAATATTTATGTTCATGAGCGCTCAAATTAGGCCGCTGTAACTAAAATAAGAACCAATTTGTACTCTTTAAATCCCAGGCGAGAGCTGTGACTAAAAATATTAAACCTTTTCGTCCGCGCAATAATGCCAGCAATACAATATAACAGTCACTAGATTGTATGTTAAGTATGCTTATGAAGTTTTGGAGAGACGAAGAAGCGCACAAATTATATAAATTTGACATACACTGAGCTACAGTGGCTCAAAAGTCTTCAACAAACTCGTATTACCGAAAGATTTATTCTCTTATCATTTTATTGTAGAGCACATGACACACGACTGCTGTGATCACGCGCAAAAATAATGAGATCGTCGATAAACCTCATACGGGTTCATCTATCTCCGTCTGGCAGCATTTAATTAAGTTTCTAATTGTCTCTAGTTATACAAATAAAGTGCATACGATTATTATTCCACTTCCATGGCATTATTTTTATTACTCTGCCGAAGATTTTTGATAAAAATTAGGAGATATGAGACTCTGACAGGGGCAACTTTTGTGGAAAATAAAACGGAAATGAATTTAAAATGATTGTAGAGACTTTGAAATAGGTAGGTATAATGTTGCTACATTTACTCCACGCCATTTGAGTTTGAGGAACTAAGCAAACTTGCTATTTTGTAGACAAGGATAATGAATTCAAATCTTCACAGTGCTGCCGATCTTTAATCAATTTTTGAGCAACATAAAAAGTAGCATCCAAGAGCTTAAACGATAATGGCTGCTGCCGCGCTAAGTTCCGAATTTCTGGATCACTATGAAATGCTGGACTTTGATTTGCTTAGAAGTAATTGAGTGGATCGAGAGAATAGATGCTGAAATTAAAACATATGCAGTGCGTACAGCAACGCTAAATTTCGGTAACAAGCGTACTAGGAAAACTAACCAATTTTTATCCAGAGGCCCTAATAGATTCTTAGTCAAATTTTTTTTAGTGAAGATTGTATTCAGATTGATTAACAGGAGTAATAAAGGGCACGCGTTATCCAGAGATCGGAGGAAAACAAACGATACATAAACATATTTGTCAACAATTTTGTGATCGTCAAGAGCATCAGTCACGAGGACGGCAATTTCTCATTTCCTGAAATAGTGAATAGCTGATGATATTTCTACTCCTAATTTCTAGACACTGGCGACTAATGCCGGAACTGATGAAACGCTCTCATTTGCAGGGATCCTGATGTTTTTAATCAGTCAGGCGAATGTGAAGCGGAAACGATATATATATATATATATAAGTAAAGTATATGTTAAAATTTAAATTTACCCATTCAACTAGAAATTGCACTGCATTTACTGGATGAGATTTGGATTAAATTCTAAAAATATGTTAGTCGGACATCGCAATCGAATTTTAATTTCTTGCCTTTCTACTCTAAACATGTACAATATATCAGTTTTTTGACATTTTTTATATCATTTACCCTGTATCATGAGATAATCCACATGCTCTAAAATATTTTTGCTATCAAGCTGAAGTTCATCGCCTCTTCCTTAATGGCTTTTCAGCCTTTAATACGCAAGAAAAAATTTTATTCCCAGCTATGCCTCGTCACCATGTGTGGCATAAAAACACATCCTGTTGCCATTTAAAGGGTCTTGAATATTTTTGTTGGGCATAAGGTCGATGTGCTGACTTGAAAATTAATTGAAAGGACATGGCAAATTCATGAAAATCACGTATATACGGCTCACGACGTGTTATTCTGCGAAGTACGAGTACATGCTGAGTAAAATTTAACTCTGGGCTCACGCGGCCGGCAATATCGCGATAAGTTTTTTTTTTTTTTTGCGCAGGTAAAACCTCCTTGGTAACCTTTGTGCAGAAGCAATCCAGGCGGAAAGTTCTGGTCGTCGTGTCGCTCTGAAAAAATTGCGTGCAAATCTGCATTCAGTTACAAGGTCTGACATCTCATTCTCGAGATTGAATTTGATTTTTTGTTGCGCAGATTTAAGGCTACGACATATTACAATAGGGGACCGGAATCTGTGCAAGCTCTCGTGTTCTCTTTCTTTATCTTCACCTCCTGTTAAGTGAGGAAAAGATCAGCTAGAGGGATATTGCTGGGATCAATGGGACAGAGATTATTTGAACGGGATATTATTTTAACTTAGGAATGAAACACTGATATACAGACGCTTAGAAATTACGATAATCATAAGAAGTAAAGGCATAAGAAATTGTGAAAGTGTCGAACAATAGTCGAAGTAATCACTCCTAAATTTGAATCAGTTATCTAATGTGTTTTTTTCCGTTACAGAAAATATTAATTATTAACTTATTTTAATCAAAAAATATTAATAATTTACAGCGTTTATGGATCATGAAAAGCCAGTTTCTCTTGATATTAAAAGCATAAAATGTTCAAACAATTTTTGGAGAGACAAGGTTTGTTAAATAAAAACAAGTTGTAAATTCAGCCAACAAATATAACGATATCCCCATATTGAGGTTCTTCCGAGCAATCGTTTCGTATATCTTTCAAAAAGTGAATTGCATTCGGAAAGAGACCGATGCATCTATCAATATAAAATTAATTCGCCAGTTACTTCCATCGTTATATTGCTTCATAAATGATAAAAGGCTATTTGTCCTTGATTTCTAGCCTCGCCTTTATCCTCACGCATCCGCGGATAACAGTCACAGACTTTTGAAGAATGCGACTTTGCTCTTAGCGAAGATTATTTAAGGGTTAAGATTCCATGAGTGAACGGGGATTAATAAGCGTCTCCTGAGGGCAACCTCCAAAATGGAATAAAAATCAAGGTTTTTCCGCGTTTTATATTTAGTTAGTCCTGGCGGTGTCAAATGCAGTTTATTTGTAAAGGCATCAAGCCGAAAAACGAGAGATTTAAAAAAAGAATACTATTGATATTTGATATTAAAAAATAAGAGAAAATTTTCAGCAGGTTCCGAGGCTGAATATGATGTTTTTAATATGATAATTTTTTCTTCCTGTCTATCAATTCAATGTTTAGAATAAAAGTGTACTTATCAGGTTCATTAAGTAGAACATCCAACAATGGGTTTCATGATATGTAAGTATCAACAATCATACTACAGAACAATTGCAAATTTCAGAAGGCAGATCAACATCTCCATAGGAAGTTAGGAAGAATCTTTGGACTTTAGTTTTGTAAATATTTATGTAATTTATTGTAAAAAAATTTCTGCAAAGCGCATCGTGAGACAACGGATATTGTAAAGTGATAACAAAAACGAAGGAATGGAAACAAAATATATATGGTGACTACGTCACCAGTTCAATATATTTATTGAAATAGGTAACTGGCACACAGTAGGCGAAACCTATAGCTCAGGCTCCGGTTGGTAGGAACTTCTCACAACGTACGCTCCCAGCCACTGACGATCGTGAAGCTGTGGGTGCACAAGAGGAATTCAATTTCAGTTATAAGTTAGATACAGTTATCGTTATAGTTATCAGTTATCGTTATCAGTTATCAGTTATCGTTATCAGTTATCGTTATAGTTATCAGTTATCGTTATAGTTATCAGTTTCGTCGGATGGTCGGACGGCACACGTCGGATGGTCGGACGGCACACGTCGGATGGTCGGACGGCACACGTCGGATGGTCGGACGGCACACGTCGGAGGACACAACGTCGGATGACAGACGTCGGACAAAGTGCTGCCAAGTCCAATGCCCGAAGGCGTATAGTTAAACTTCAACAGGGCTATTCATGAATTATCTAACATACGTGAACAGGTTGCTATCTGTTTGGCTGTAAATGAAAGGAGACCACATGAACTGTCACGACCAGACCCATGATCAAATCGTAACGTGCTGATCCTATCAAAGAACTATTTATATGCAAATTAACTTACTTTCAATTTTACTAATATTCCACTTTAATTTCACATTAAATTCCACACTAAATTTCAAATATATTCACTTAAACTAAGGCCTCTAAATCTAAGGAAGCGACCGGAACCGTGACCGGCTAGGTCGACTTCAACAACACAAGTGAAGACTAAGGCGCGACCGACAGAAGTCGGCTTACGCCGCTGCTTATGGTCACGTCACATGCACATGGGTTGCATCGTTTTAGACAAGTGAATAATATCATTACTATTCTTAATGTGAATCCTGATTTTTAAACACTGATTTTGCTAACTGCAGGTAAATTGAATTTCAATTGAATTATTTCATACATAACTTTGTTCATGCAAATAAAAAGGCATTGTCTAAAGCAAATTGACGATTTACTAATGCTCAATCAATGAATTTACGAAATTCTAAATTTTATTCAAATACCCAAGTAGTCATTTCCAATCTAATACTGAATTAAAACAGTATATTATTTATATTACTATGTGGCCTTTGATTTTTCCAGTCCTTTAATTTGCATTCACGCCTTGAATCTCCAGAACAAGCTGAATGTCGGCCTGCAACCGAGCACCGGAACTATGTATATTGACATACAAGGTCCCGGTAGACCACGTGACGTCATCAAGAAGTCTTGGAAATTAATCTAGGTAATTAAAGAGACTGATTTGGTTCAAGGTACACCAATGAACTTTGCCAGGGACGGAGGGACCGTTGCCTGGTGGGAATAGAGAAGAAAAGAGATTGCTGATATCTACACACGTTCTTTAATTAGATGAACGGAGATTTGAGCCTCTTATCCAGAGTAGCAGTTACTCTAATTACACTATACGCTGTTCTTCTTGCATTGGTGCAGAAATTGTCAAACAAGATACACGAAAAAATCTTTTGATAGAAATTAAGGTTCCATAAAAATATTTGTCAGAATGTTTTACCGAGGAAATGGGATTCAATATTATCTATCACATTGATTATAAATTACGTGTGAATGACAATAGTTGGAGAGTTACCAGAATAATTTATTATGGGAAGAAAATATTGTAAAAAGCTCAGGCATCTGAAAAACATCAGAAGGAACAGTTCTTGGAAGCTAGACGGCTTGAAGTGACGAACGCAATTTATGCGACATCGAGCTCGCGGAAAGCTCATAAAAACAAACTTTCAATGGAAATCGCTGACTTCGGCAGGACCACAGCCGCAGCTGAGCACGAGGGAACGCCTTCTGCGTTATTGCGGGACGCAAGTTTGACTGACCAAAGGGAAGATGGAGCGAGGCTTTTGTCTCCGAGATAACATATTCTGTCGCACGCTCGCCTCTCCTGGTGCGACTGAAATACTTCACAGTCACTGGCAAATAGTGCAGCTCTGGTGGTAGTCTCCACATAGACAAAAATTTGCAAGATGCCATAGGAGTCGTAAAGAAAGCAAAAATGAAAGGAAAATTTCAGACGCATTACTCTAACTAATGGTGAGAATCTGTTGCTTCGTGAAACGCTAATTTGGCAAGTCATTTGGGCAGCAAATGTGCCCAAAATGTTATAGTTTTGTGTAAATATTAACTTATTTAGTTGAGGTCAATAATAGAACAAAATTTAAGATGTTTTCAAGTAACCGACGGACAATTTCAAAACTGAAGAACACTTCTTCATATTATTTTAACAGACTTCTAGTACTATTTGTTCTCTGTTATTGAAATTTCCTTCACCTCATTTGCACTTGCATATTTTTTGATGAGAGTTGCAAATGCCATCGCAACGAGGACGCGAGGCAGGAGCGCACGACCGAACAGCAATATAAAATTGGCATTATTTTACAACTCACTTAACTGAGTAATAAATTCCAATGAAAAAAAAATGAAAAAAATGTATATTGGGTATTTTTTAAATTATCTAATATTGCATAAATTCAGCTATCTGAACAAAAGCAACATGCCATCCGCCGTGATCCGTTGATCGTGTCGCAGGCGCGTCGTTAGCCGAAGAAGGCTCATTTCATTTGGGGCATCAATCATTGATGTTTTGGACGATACAAAAACGCCAAAAGATGGGAGCACTGCATAAAAAAATTATTCACACAGCCATGTTTGATGGAGAATTTTCTGCAGGGAAATTAAAATTATGAGTACTTAGTAGAAGATTATCGTTTTCTGGTAGGGATTTATCAATCGTTTATTTCAAATACCTTCCGGGTTCATTTCATTGATAACAAGGTGAAAATCTGAGGCAATGACTCGACAAAATATTCGAATCTAAATGAAAAAGTCATTAGAAACAAAAACTTTTGACACGATGTCCCAATCTGTAGTGCTTGCATTGTCTTTCACTTGATGCATTTCTTATCAGACAGTAAATAATCAGCAATCGTTAATTTTTATGAAATGTCGAATCAAAATGATTGGTTACAATTATTTAATCTTGAACGTCATGGTTTTACGTTTGCTTCCATCACCATGTCACGCAAAATACGCTGGCCGAAACCATCCTAAAACATCCAAAAGTTGTCTAGATGAAGTTTAGCCCTTAAAACTATCGATTGGAAGTTTGAAGCACTTTGCGAGCTTAGCATAGTGAAAGAAATCAAGTTAGGGCTTTGGCAAACACTCGAGCTTCCTTGAGCTGACACATTTGCGAGACTGTACAAACAGCAGCCATCACGAAAATCAAATTTAGACCTTTTATAAGCAATATAGGCTATTATTGGGTTTAAAAGTTTAAAACGCAGCAAGACGAAATGAAAACTTGTCTTCGTTATAGGTAATGAAAAAACTAACGTATTTCTTCATGTTCAACAATATGTATGAAAAAAACGAAAAAGGAAAGTTCATAGATGTTAGTATTCATAAATTTTTTAATCCCGACCAGGCAACCCGCACGTATAATGAGAGGAGAAATTAATGCAAACAAATTGACATGTTCGTTCATTCATAACATTCAATGATCTGGAGATCACTGCGTATAGTCTATATTTGAAGTCAAGTTTCAGCCGTGGTCGAGAGCGGACGCTCGTGTTTTGCGGTCCCAGATTTTCAACTTTTAACTTTAACTGTGCCGTTTTCGGAACTCTTTTTGCATTTTTTTATGATCCGTGTCAGTGAATGACTGAATTTTCAGTGAAGTCAGTAAAATAGAGTGCAAATAGAAAAAACTTATAGTAAAAGTGTTTCCATCTGAAATAACGCGATCAAGAGTCAGCGAGGGACGCAAACAGGCCAGGCGAGGGCAACGTGCAGCACTGCCCCGCCTAATCAAGTCACGAAAAGTTCAAGAATCGGCAACAGGCCATGGGCCTATTTCTTCAACGCCGACACTTCTATTCTATTCTATTCTATTCTATAGTACAGCTAGTCAACCTTCACTGAGCGCGTTATTTGATTCAGCAGGTTTATTTGAGAACACATTCATTATTCAGCATTCTAAACCTCACGTATTTGCGCATGTACGTTACATGTCAAAACACGTTATAGGGCCTCCGAGCCTTTGTGACTAAATTCCATGCAGTGAGTGAGCGTATGAAATTCTACAGCATTAATAGAGGAAAGATGTTATTAAAATTCAAAGTTTTTATACGTACTTACTAATTAGTGGAAATTTTTGCATAGATAAATGAAGTTAAGAAATTAATCCGCGAAATACTTATGATGAAATGAAAGAGCTATTACGCGTACAATTGTAACCGTTGACTTTTCGTTCATTTGTTTTGTTTTCATCTTTACTGCGAATCATCTTCAGATGAATTAAGATTAATCTCGTCCTTCAGAACAAGGCTAGTATGTACCAGCTGGACCACCGAAAAATGAGCCTATCAATTGAACTGCCCGTGATCAAAACAACCTGGTTTATAAACGCTTAAGAAGCGATGTTTATAATTCCATTTTTATTTTTTTTCTGCAGTGAACTTGAAGTTAAGGCAAGTGAGAATCGACATAAACTGTGTACGAGAGGGAATTGCTGATGCGCCGCAATACAAGTGGCACGAGGGAACTGCTGATGCGCGGCTGACGCAGCACTGAAGTGGCAGAGTTGTACACAGTTTGGGGTAGAGTTTCATGTCTACCCCAAGCCACCACCACAGTTTGGTAGTGGTGGTAGCTTGGGGTAGAGGATTTCGTATGAGGCTGAGGGTACGTGGGCTTTGTGTGAGGCTGAGGGAACGTGGGCTTTGTGTGAGGCTGAGGGTGCGTGGGCTTTGTGTGAGGCTGAGGGTGCGTGGGCTTTGTGTGAGGCTGAGGGTGCGTGGGCTTTGTGTGAGGCTGAGAGTGCGTGGGCTTTGTGTGAGGCTGAGGGTGCGTGATCTTTGTGTGAGGCTGAGGGTGCGTGGGCTTTGTGTGAGGTCTGCGGATGTCATATTGGACAGCCAGCTACTATAATTATCGCATAGGCTGTACACAACCCGGGAATATTTAATTCACGAATAACATTTACATTATATCAATATTAAAATTATGTCAATATTTAAACAATGGCTAAATGTTGGCATGATATTTTTGATAATTTTTCTCGAAATAATAGAAATGAGAAATTTTTGATGAGAAATAAGAAATATTGGCTTTTCTATCGGTGCTTGTTCTCCGCGCCAGACCGCGCACGAGACGAGGATGCTCAATCGCAGCGAGCTATTTTATTGTAGAGCCAGCAACTGTCTCATATTGTGAGTAACTGCTGGGGAATTATGTCAAAGTTTAAATGATATCAATAATTTAGTTATATCAATATTTAAAGTATTGTAATATTAAATTATATCAATATTTAAACAATGTTAAGATAAAGGCAACTGCTTGGGTTAGAATGCATTGCACATATCAATAGGAGTTTTAAGGAGAAATCTAATGAGCGAATGTAGAACCCTGCTTCAATCTCATTAAAAACTTTTAAAAAATTAGCGTCAGTAGAATGGTTCATTCCCTTCGGATAACACACGCTTCCTTCTAGAGTTATTGTGCGCAGTCGGCATCTCATTTTATGCGCACGTCGTTAAAAAGTCTCCTGCAGCTCCGCGGCTGAAAGACAAGCGCTGAGTGTAGAGCAGCTGCGAGATTTTGCGAGTTCTGAATACTTAATTTTATTAAAAGAGATTCTGCGGAGAATTTAAGACGGCTGTTGTCGCTGAGGCCAATGAATTATACTGTGCTAGGCCATTTCAAATATATATTGAAAAATTTCATGATTTTTATGAATCATATTTGGCTATCATGTTTCCCAGAAATAATTTTGAAGAAAAATTTGCTGGAGACAATAACGGCGCGTGTTAGAATTTAAATGCAATGCATGATATTGGAGTTTCGTAGTTTAATTTTATGCAGAGTAACTTCTAGTAGATTATAAAAGTAAAATGAAAATAATGTTTCTTTTTACATGGGATTTGAGTATTAGGTTTGAATAAAAAATTAACATGTTTATGCAATAGCACCTCATTGTAAATAGTTTTCAGGATCGCCTTCACTAAACTTAATCTGGAAAGAGGCAGAGAGCAACTCGTGATTAACAGCTGCAAGACCATTATAGGGTTAACTATGCCAGAGAAACTAATTCAAATACATTCTATACATGAAGAATCGCAAACCGAACCTGATGTTGTTGCGATTTCGAGGCTTGGGATGAGTATTTACTACAGATTCTAACCCCAATTATAAATGATCTAATAGTTTATGGTATGTGTTATTGCTTGACTGAACCAATTTAGAACAAAAAATTCTACCTAAAAAGAACGCTTCTAGCTGAGCTGCAGGTCACTTTAGTTCCTATGGGGCAGTGGAAGTGATCAATTATTCTTAATTAGACGAATAAAATAGCTAGGACAGCGGGTAAAATTTGTGATGGGATGCAGCTTCACGGAAAAAGACTGGCTGGTCGGCTTCTTCTCTGGCCGAGGAACACCAGTCAAGTTTAAGGACGGGTGATTACCTTATTACAGTTTCATTTAATCGCTGTCTCTGCGGAGTAGAGGATTAACGATGTCTAGCCTCCCATCTTCCATCTGAATGAGGCATTTAAATTGTTAAGGATTCATCCTATCCTTAATGGGCCTCGAATCTAATGGCCGGGTACTCTAATTATGGTGATTGCTCAATTTACATGAATCTACACGAGAAAAGAGCACACCTTCATTTCACTAAGTTTGTTCAAATAATGAGATAGAAAGTTTACAAAATGGATTACGATCCGTCCAAATAAGAAACTTTGCCGGGAAGCGTATAGTTTCATTTATAGTTATTTAATAATAATTAATTTATAATTCAATAATTCTTCAATTCAAATATTTTATTTATTTTCAGTAGCGGTATGAACTACTTACTGGCATGAAACCAGCGTGCTAATTGAGTTATCGAATAATTGTGTACAGTCACAAGTAGAGCATTTTGCTTTTTCCAAAATTCCGAACAAATTGCTTTTTTTCCACACTTCTCGAAAGGAAAAGTTTAAGCCGACCTGAGTTTATGCGGCCCATAGGGTTTTTGATGGGATTGGCGTTCGGAGTATAAAACTTAAAGGAAATGAATCTCTCCACTGAGACCAAATTTCTACGGCTTGCCGGAGTCAGCCTTTGTAAGAAAGCCATCTATGAAACGTGCGAAGTTTCTGTAAGTGGGACCGAAAAACGTAATGAATTGCACGCGAATTTGGTGCCGCGCCAGCGCTCGTTCTCAGCGCCGGACGAACGCGCGGGCGCAATAAACAGATGACCGCGTACGATACGGGGCCTATACTTTCAAAAAAATTTAAGAGGTCGTAAGTGCATCAGCCAATCATTGACGGCATTTCAAGCAAAATCCACCAATCATAGACAAGAAAATAGAGCGTAAGTACTTACGTTCACTTAGCTAGTTTTGAAAGTATGGCCCCGGGGCGCTTCATGGCAGCGACTTGCATGGGCGCTTGATGGCAGCGGCGAGTTTAGTATTGTAGAGTCAGCAACTGTCCTCAAATTGCGAGTAATTGAGTTGGAACCCAATATGGGCGGACACTTTCCATGCTTATATAAATTGAATCAATCACGAAATATTATAATAGATAATTCACACTATAGTACAGTTTTGCAAAGTTTCATTTTCCGAAAGATGAAGGTCCGGGTTCTCATTAGAAATCTAAAGCCACATGACAGTGATATGGATCATCATAAAAGATGTTCCTTGACGAGTTTAATCTTTAAATTACGATTCTTTTCCATCGCACGGACTAAGACATTGATTGTTTTTAATAGCGAAGGCGTTTAGATTATATTAAATTTTAGGCATTGCTTCATTATTGAGTGGGACTTTGGTTTGGATTGACATTAATTTCGCAAAAAGTATAGTTATTATGAATTAAGTTTTAAGAACAGAATAATGGCAGTAAAGTATTCACTGTACAAATGTGATTAAAAAATTCCCTTATGGCTCGTAAAATAATGAAGCTCTGCACAGGACAGAAAAAAAGCATCCATATCAAATGAGCATTTTCAGCCGGGAAATATCACCACCTTATGAACCCTTTGCGTGCTGCAGATATAATTATTGTCCCTAATGGAAGCGAACGATTTGAATTGTTAAGAAAAAAATATTATAGCCTCGAATATAAATTTTGCCTCCCACCAACTGCGACGTCAAGCAATCCGAATCGGATTTCTTCATTGCATCCGCTATATATCTTGAGAGGCAGTTATGTGCAGCTGATGAGCATTTTTTCCCAATTTTCACAGTTGAAAAAATTCCTGATTCCCGTCCCGACAACAATAAGTTAGACATAAAAAAAACTCCCGCTAGCGATATCGATTTAGTTGATTCTAGACGCTGTTGTCACCCCAAGTTGCAGTCAAACTGCCGGACAGTAATTGCACGAAGAGGTACCTCGCCTCTGCCAATTTGGCGCGAACAGCGAAGCTAAAAGTACGCGAACTTTGCATTTTTAAAGTGCTGCCAGAGACCAGGCAAGGCTAAATTCTCACGCAAAGGGACTACGCTGATTGAGTTGACGTGCGACGGTTTGCTTTGTCTGTTCTGAAGCACCAATCAAACAGGTCAAATATTGGCGTCTCGCATTCGTCGTTGTGAAATCCTGCAGGGATCGAGTAGAGTACGCATCTGTTGCTAAGCTTAAAAGATTCTTTTTTGTTTAGCTTATTTGTAAGTTATATTTTTGTTGAAGGGTATTAGCAAATGAAAAAAAGTCATGTGCTGTCATGAATTAAACATTACTATATACACGTATGGTGTATAATAAGTGCCTACTAACATTAAATACATTCGGTTAAGTTTACTGGAATTTATTTAGAGCAGCATTAGGATCGAGGCTTCAACATTTTAATTTAGGAAACTATGATGCGAGTAAATCCCGAAAAATTATTGCAGAAACAATAAGAACAGGAATAAATAAATCTACCACAGTTACATACATACAATGTGCTCTTGTAGACTGAGTTCCAAAGAAAATCCAATAACCACAAAAGATTGTCCTCTTAGGTCTAAATTCTACGTGAAGTCTTTGAAGTGGCTTAAACATCTGGCATTATACAGAACGACCTTCAGTTCAATTCAACAACTTTAACGATTTTCTTGTTTGATATTAACCATGTACATACATGAACGCTTTTCTCGTGCTCATTTATTCACTTTAATTTATTTTTTGGGAAACAACCTGAACAAAGCAACTAATTTCGTCCACTTGAAGCATGGGTATCATTGCGCTCATGAGCACCTCGATTCATTATCAAGAAGGAATATGTGAGCACTTGAGTGCGTCGTAACAGAATTCCAGGGACATTTATGAGTCGTCGGTACCGGGAAGACATAGCATTAGCAATTTACGACCGCTTCCGAAAACCAATTTCGAGGAAATGATACGCAGGACCGTTACGCAGCCATGTGAAAATAATCTTGGTTCTTCGCAAGAATTATTGCTCTTTTAATGGAAGTAACTACGCTATGATCACTCGTAATTATAATGAATTGTTGTACCTTATCTTTTTAGGGCAAAACTGATTAATTTTTTGGTCATGATTTAGGTTAACGCTTGTACCTAATTTCTCTGTGCAATCTATGCACAGCCACGCAGCGCTAACTGTCGCCTTATCTCATAAGACTTTTCCTCCGTGAATGGCATATCTTAGAGGCATTATATCAGGAGGAGCAGCAGTTGTGCAAGCTCTCATTAGGCTGATGCTGGAAGTTTCCCTCGAGTTATAATTCGAAGTCATTATTGCAATTTGTTGCTGTAATATAATATTTAAAGTCCTCTTTTGCTGCCAAATGTTCTAAATAAAGTGACCATTTTCAGGGTGCAACAAGCTGCGGTCTACTGGAACAGTTTAGAGCAAGCAAACTTGGCGGGGGTCTCGCTATAATGCTGCAATTTTTCGAACGATGATGCAGTGTAAATGGAAAATTACTGGGATATTCGCTTAAGTTGTACCCAAAAATCTTGTGAGCCATCGACAGCGCATTGATTTGCTTAAAATACTCCGCAATTTTTTTTTAAGTGGCAGTTAGACGGAAAAGAGATTTCGGAAATTCTAGCTGGATTACTCGATAGCTATGTCGCCAATCTATAGCTATGAAATACTCGCATTTCATCGCTTGAGCGACTGCATAGCAAACTTTTTTTATGCTCAAATGTATCCGCTGAAGGTTTTCAGAACAAAATGTTTATAGTTTCATTTATGTTGGCTTGTTCCTACGATAGCGTATACTGTATAAATCTTTCACTATACGAGATAGTGAACATGAAGACACTGACTTACGAATTCCGTATCCAACCATCGTCCAAACAAGAGCGCGTAAAAAACCTTGATATTTCTGCTGATTTTTTTTTACCAGTTACAGACACCCCAGCGGTAAAAACATTCAAGATCGCAGAGCAATGCATTCAGTTGCTTGAGATTCTAATAACGCATTCAGATTGGCGTAGCCGCTGACAATTTAGGTAACAGTCCTAACGCCCGGCGCAGTGTCCTTTTGCCAGGAGCTTCATTCATTATACGAGGATTGGAGAGTTGTAGGCTGTAGCGCTCTGCTTGCGGGAAGAAAGTTCAGCGGTTCCCCAGCTATTGGTGGGAGCCTGTGTTCTTTGAGTCAAAATAGAATAATTATGAAATAGATTCGATGAAATGTAACGAATTTATTCCTTGGAGGAGTGAATGTGTCGGAGGAATATTTTTTACAGTACTAGGTCCACAATTTTAACCTCATGAAGAGTTTTTGTTTAAAATACTATCTAAAATTTTGATTTAGGACGCTAGAAAATCGGTCGTTTTTTTCTGCTCATGTATTCATCTTTTGAGGTTATAGACAAAAGGCCAATCGCGTGAGAAATAAACACATGCAGAAATACAAGATACGAGGCCATCAACTTGCACGGGGGATACGTCGCACTGCAAGAACGCTTAAGTGCAGTAATGAAGTCACAGAAAATTGCAAACGCTTGCTTTACGGTTTAAACAAATTCAAAATTATTCTATAATTTCCATTGGCAATGTAAATTACGATGAAGTATTTGATAGAAACGTGAACCAAATAAAAAAATCAAAGACCAGAAAGTATTTCCTGGGAATCTCCTCAGACGAATATATTCTGTGTGTTAGATCACCCTTAAATGTAATGAGCTTCTTCTAAATTTTGCGCCATAAACGACTTTGTCAGCGCAATTCAAAGTTACTTGTACATTGTATGAATTAATCGAAAATGTTCTCTAATTCTCCAAGGAATGGTAAAAAAGTCTTTTGTGCGTCGTCAAAATGAAGGCAGAAAAGTTCATCTTAAGAGAAAATAAATGGAATGGAATAACTGGAAATGGCAATAAATTAAATAAAGGGAATAAATGTGAATGGAAATAGGGCAATAAACGATAAAGAAGTAAAACTATGTTCATCTATTATTTTTTCTGGGGGAATTACCTCAATGTAGATGGCAACGCTAACAGCTTGGGCTTAATTAGCACGAGTTGTGCATGCATGCGAAGCCTTTTCTACGCCATTTGTTGCTGCACTGCTTGGTGAATGGTGATACTGCCAAACTTGTTCCGATGCAAACATTTCCTTTATTATAACACAATTTTAATTGGTTGTACGCAACGACCTGTACCAATTAAACTAGTTAGTTCCTAATGCAGCATAGCATGAGGCATACAGGTCACACTCAAAGCAGTTATATTTGTTGATGCCTGTAGCAATTTTGACTTTCGCAAAATTCAATAAATATACTTTTCATGGAACACAATTTAGCATTAAAAGTACTAGAACGAGCTCTCAAGGAGATCCAGTTTTTCATTTCACTCCTCATTTGTCGATAAAATTTTATCGGTGTAGCAAAATACTTCATTGCCGGCTGAGCTCTCTACTTTTGATTTATGGGCTCCACCGTCTTAAGGAGAACAATGCAATTATTTGCAGAAAAGTAAGCACTTTCCTCAGATATCCATTCACACTTACATTTCTAATTATTATTTATAAACGCTGCCGATTCTATTTGCTGTAAGCAAGCGAATTCATCCATAACATCTTTATGTGAGTAAATAAATGATTATGCCTATATTTACCTTTAATTGTGAAGTTCCCGGAAACTGATCAGCGACAAGCGACGTACCTCAGGATTACCACGTCGTCATCACTGGGGCCCTTACAAGAGTTGTCTTGATTGCATGGACATCAGCGCTGCACGTCTTGCCTCATGCCTTCAAATGTGAAGTTTACTTTGATGAAATGAATGTTCTGCAAAGTTCATCTCCAATGCGTACAAAGTATCAACTTGGTGTTCTCGACATGGCCGCACTGTAGGCTGTATATGATCGCAAGTTGTGATAAAGAAGAAAAGTATAATTTAGTTGACAAGAAACGTGCGAAGTGGGAGAGTCTTATACTGAGTCTGGTAAATTAACAAATAGATTGTGATAGGATTTATCTCCTTTGAATGCCACAAAAACTCTAATTATTGTTTATTGTGCCTGAAACATTTGAATAATGAACATGCCAAGTAAATTTTAATCAGTTTTTTTTAGGATATTCCGTTTCTAGTCATGATGAAGCTCAAACCCACACTTCATTAGGCAGAATACTAAGTCTGTGACATTTGACCAGGGAGCAACGAAACTTCCATCTTATTAGGAATCTATAATCTCAAATTTTAGAACCTCAATAACTTCAGACGAAAAATGCTTGTGATTTTAAAAAGATTAGTTTATGAAAGGCCCGCATACAAGTTCACTAACGAATTAAAATTGGAAATAATTCTTATGCTTACAGAATATTAATAGCCGAAATCTCATGCTGATTGGAATTTTGATTCTATAGCGAAACTCTTTGGTATATCCAAACGCTTTACATATTCTTTTCACTGGCGTAATGAGTACTTACAAGCAGTGAAATTTCGCGTTGCTTTCTTCATATTTTAGTCGAACACTAAATGTATTTTTAAATCCTCTGGGTCCCAGAAAATTTACAACACTCATACAGTGCAGGAGATAGAGGAAAGTATCCGCAATCAAAATACTGGAGGGCTCTGCTGCGTCTTTAGTGAAAAACGATTTTTCAGTGCTTCCACAAAATAAGGGGCAGTTTGCCGCCATTTGGAGTTTGCTGCCCCTCGGCTCGCCAATTGCATTACCACCATACATCTCACACGCGCTCCTGACTCATATGCTCCTCGAAAATCTGTCCTTCGTTCAGATTTGATGAAAGTTCATTTACACTTCGTATAACGGCTATATGCTTCAGATCATTCATTTACATATATACTCTAGGAATTGATTTTGTTTTCAGCCATGTTTAATTGCGCTCCGTGCAGAGTTAGTGCATGTTATATTGTTAATTTGAATCTCATATGAATTAAAAAATATCCAAATCCATCTGCAGACAAAACCAAATTCCAAAATATCTCGTACAAATTTTAAGTTCCATCGTCAATGCAGAATTTTCCCATACACATTAAGAAACTAGCGAATATATGTACGCGATGCTTTTATTATTTCGCTAGTTTTGAGGCCTGTATCCAAATATCGTTACGCTCTTCGCTGCATTAGGCAGTGAACATCTTGATCTCTCCATGATTTTCAATCAAGATAAGAATGTTCGTTGGAAATCACGGAAAACGTCACACCTACAACCGCAACTTCACGCCTCGATTTCATCCACCGACTGAGTTCCGAAACTGATGGTCCAAATTGCGACCACGACCTATAAATATAAATGACAATAAGCAAACAACTCGAGGTTTTCTTAACTTTTTTAAAACTCATTGAATATATTGTGGTATCCAACAAGCGTTATTACGAGCTAAAAAGTTAAAATCGAAGCGCAGCGATGGAACATGAAAGTCCAGAAGCAACGCTAATGAATGAAGTTCCATTAGAATTTTTATTAGCAAACGTTATTAATAATGAATATAATAATCAATGTTAATATGTTTACCTCTGTTCATAAAAGAATCAACCAAACGCCACGAACGTTTGCACTTGTTACAGGCATAAATGCGTACGTCATGTACGAATCAAATTGATAATTAGATACAGGTTTTTCCAAATGCTGGTCTCTATATGGACGGGTTGCGGCGCTTTGTCCGTTCAGGGATGTGTTCTAGCAATTCGTTTTCCTAACAAATCAGAATCAGAGCCTACACACGGAGGTTTATTTCAGTATATCAATAACTGATTCAGATAAATCGCTTGAAGTGCTTTTCTTGCGTTGAACAGTATTTTTACCGCAACAATGATTTATCTGACGGGCACTTCTATCGATCATAACTGCCGATTTCCTCAGAGACCAAATGGTGCAAACAATTTGGGGCAATATAGCTTCACAAAATAAGTAAACGAAAAAAAATTATTATCAGGATTGGGGTTTTATTAGGCGGGATAAAGTTCGGCATTACCTAATAACTGCATTACGAGACTCAATATAGTGGCTACATTCAACATATCTTGTCCCGCGTCCCGTGAACAAGTCGTATCTCGGGACCGTGAAGTTTTAGTGTAGCGTTCAGCTCAAGCAGCTTATGCGTTTGCTGGTGCCCCTCTTCAATTTTTGGGACGTTGCAGCGATCTTGGCTCAGTTTACGATGAACAGAATATGGGAGTTGATGCTGAGATGCAGCTTTTAATAACGAGCATTGAGGGCTCCAGCTTTTTGGCGTCCTCCATAAACCGATGCTCAAAGTGTTACTTGTTAGGGAAAGACTCCAGCATCGACGAAAGGTGAAGTTTCAGACAAGAGAAATTTACTTCACACTATATAATATATTGAAATTTATCAAGTAAAATATCTAAGCTATTGTTGGCTGAAGCCACTAAAATAACAGCGCATGTTTTAAACTCGGTTGGCATCCTGCTTCTTTCATGATCAAAGTAACATTTAACAGATAACTAAATCCAAAAGCTTAACACGTCGTTAAAATTTGGGTTCGGGGCACCGGCAAATGTATGTTAAATGTTGTATGCTTGCACTTGTTCTGGGCAAAACTTTAGCGTATCACTTACCTGCGTCCAGAGTCGCGATGAACCAAAATTATCCCACGATTATTTATAATACACTTTAAAAGTAGGAACAACAGGATTCTTCAAACCTTTTAACACGGAAATGTTTCGTGTGTATGGAATATTCTCTCGATTGTTTTATTTCCAGATGGAAAGTAGCTATGTACTCAAACATTATTCCCAAGGCCCTCCCCTCTTTTTCTGTGGCGAATGGATGTTTGTTTTCTTCATCCTGCTCCCTAGTTCTCAAATGTTTCCCGTCTAAATGTTTTTAATTCTGGAAATCATGCAAGGGGTCGAAAGGGTGCCTTCTAAAGCCCATCGTTGTTTCAGAGTCGCCCCAGTGACGTCGCTAATTAGTCCGCCATTATCCGCTGCTGAGGGAAATGAAGCATTGGCTTTGGCTTGCTCGTTGCTTGGTTAAGTATAAGAGTTCCCTGTTCTCGAGACTGGGTTTCGCATTTATTTATAGCTGGGGCTTGCAAATAATTAATTCTGTGCTTGCCTGGGATATGTAAAATGGCAAATGTGGATAAGGTAGGTTATGACAGTTAGCAATGTACGCGACTGAAATTAGCGGTTTAAATTGAGATTTTTGATATACTGTATGTGATGTATATGCGGGATTGTGCGAGCGTAGCAGATATTGAAGGCAATGATGACGGAATTTAGCTCGAAAGTGTGAATGAAGCAAATATAGTAGCTAGGTTATGAAGAGGAAATTTCTCGAGAGTGGAGCAGATTTACCGAGTTATAAAAGGGAGATTCCGAGTGAGTGAGCGATTAGAGGAGCAGATATTGAGTGTTATGAAGAGGATATTTTGAGTGAAAGCGTGAGTATAGCAGATACTAGTACTGGAAGTAATGAAGAATAAATTTAACAATGCCGTTGTGCGCAATTCATGCTAAAATCGTTATGAAAAGTATAGAAGAGGACACTTCACGCGTCAGTAACATCAGAGTATAGTTAATTTTCCTGACAGTGTCGTTAGGTTCTTGGTGAACCTCTTTCAAAACAACTTATCAAGTTAAGTATAAAATACAATTGACGTCAAAAACAAAAATACATTCGAAACAAAACATATATTGCAATTGAATGGAATGTGTGCGGTTTCATTATAAAAGCAATACTATCGAATCTCAATAGACTACATTCAACGTGAATGAAGCGTAATCAAAGAAAGTTGGCATTTTTTTCTAAATCGGCTGTTTTCAAGATAACATCGCCAATATTCTTCCACTTTAGAGTAGATCAGACTTCGTATCAAAACACGACATATTATTCGGTTAAAGTTAAACAATTTCTTAATTTTCCTTCCAGTGTCCAGACGTAAAACTTTTGTAATTACACTGGTCGATTTGAAGACTGAGAACGCTCGCCGCCACTTCTGTCTCCATCTCCTTTAATGCAGCGATCGATTTAGCCCAAGTAAATATTAGCCTCCAATTAGCCAGTCTCCATCGTTAGTCTCATTGGGAGGATTAATGCGAGGACGAGACTCCGGCATCAAAAAGAACGTTATTGCGATAAGTTTCAAATCACGCGAGGGTTCAGCCTAAAATAAAAACTGCTTAACTGTCTTTCCTCTCGCATTCATCAATTGGCTCTCAGAGAAAATGAGATCCTAGATAAAACATTAATTCTCTCGTGTGGGACTTCAAACTAATGCCGTGCGATTGAGGAGAAGACGAAAAATGTCGAGAATAATTTTAGGCCAAAAATTTAATATTCTTGTTGTTTAGTGTAATTTGTGAGTGATAGTAACCGCAATTAGTTTTGTTCTGTTTAAAATTTAGGAGAGTGTTCGTCTTTTTGCGTGTAGGTCATCAATATTTCAAGTATTTTTATTCTCTCTGAATTATTTTCTTCCATTAGAACTTGGAAAATGACTTTCATTCCGAAGTATTCAGGTTCATTAATTTTGTAGCAATAGCTTTCAGATTTCGTTACCGGTTTGGTGCAAGCCATAACACAGGTTTTTGTGGATTGAAATACGACCTCCTGCATTGAGAATAACCTATGTAATAGAAGTACCCAGGTTCAGCCGCAGGTGCGGTACTTCTTTTCACTGATCACATAAAAGACGTTCGGAGGAATAGAGTCGCTTGCAGTGCGCCTTATTTTAGGGTCCGCGGAGCAGTTAAAAATAACCGCCGGTGTGGCCAGTTTCGCTAAGCACGTCGTTGTGTTCCTCTCGTTATTCTGTACGAGGAAAAATGCTGAACTTCGTCGTTACTCTAATTGAAGTTTAAAGAGCCACTGAAATACCTGGGTGACTTGAAATTGATTGCCTTTCATTAGTATATCTTTTGTTTGAACTTCTCAATGACGTTAGTAGCAGGATGGTTTTCCTGGCGTACGTAATTTTGGGTACGTACTTAAAGTGAAGAAATAGTGAAATTCTAGGCAAACACTTGACGCTTACATAATACGTATCTCTACTTTGGTCACCTTTTGTTTGGTTACTATTTGAGTTTATATGAACATATTTCACTAAACATATCACTGTTTACATATTTTTGCGATCTTATTGCTTCTATAATACAGGGTTATTCCAAATGATGTCTAAATTTAATTAATGTGTATATATTAATGGAAAAATTAAAAATGAATAATTTATACACCAATGTGAAGAGAATTATTCAAATTTCTTTTAACCTATTCAAACGCAAAAATATCCGCCCTATTGACAACTTCAATGCATAATTTTCCTAGCGAAACGCTCCTCTTTTGTCCTATTAACTGTCGCCTGAAATTGACTGGAACATGATTAATTTATAATTATTAATGAATTATCCAACAGTTGCCAAGTGCCCGCGACGGCCCGTGCAGCGGAAAGTCTTGGGTCTGGAGGCGGAAATTCCGCTAATAAATGCCAGATTACCATCGTCTGATTTAATATTCTTTGATCGGAAATGTCGACTGAAATATTCATGACGTCGTAAAGCTGTCGATGCAGGAGAGAGGTCATTAGAATTCAAGATTGACGATTACTTTCTTTTAAGATGGCCGGCTAACGGGGTGGTGATTGAGTCGCATTCGAAGAGAATTCCAGAGAATTAATTAAGAGATTGCATTTCTAATGAAATCCTAATTATGACTGACTGCGTCAATTGCAGTGGCTCAACTGAAATAAAAAATTAAGAGTGCCAATTATTTTCTCAAATTCAATCTATGCAACGATAGAATATTGAACTAATCCTTTCCTTCCTTAATTAGTTTTGAGACCTAAAATAAACAACATTTTTATAACTATCAATTGAGATATTACCAAACATTGAAAATCGATTTAGGGATTATAAGATCCTAACGGAAATCATGATTAAATCGATTGGTCAAGTGACTAATTAAGTTGAGCGTTGCATTTCTTTATCATTTTCCGTTGCCGTTTTTACTTCAGCTTTGGGTTATCTGCATGTTGCCATCGCACCTTCCTCACAAAGATTTATCCAATAATAATAATAATAATAATAATAATAATAATAATAATAATAATAATAATAATAATAATATAATAATAATAGCGGCTTCAGCGTTTAGTAGGCCGTAGGCCGGTCGCCGATTCTTAACATCGCAGAGCATTCTTATAATAATAATAATAATAATATAATAATAATAGCGGCTTCAGCGTTTAGTAGGCCGTAGGCCGGTCGCCGATTCTTAACATCGCAGAGCATTCACAGCAGTTTGCGGTCTCGAACTCGCAACTCACAACTCACTGCTCCAATTCTGCTGTGCTTAACCGCCCGGCCTCCTTGCCGATTCTGACCAGAAACTGACGCCCAGAGCTGGGATCGAACCCGCTCCTCTCCGCTCCAATCCTGGTACTCTGATCTTTTATCTCAGATAATATATCACAGTACTATTCTGAAACGAAGGTGTAAGGGATATTCACCCTTCTTGAGACAACAATCGATGTAACGTTTGTTATTTATTATTATGGTTGGCTACCGTGTCACGCGTGCTGACGTGCCATCACAGGGCTGAAGCCGCGCTACGATTTCTTCTCGTTCGGTAGCTGAGATTTGGTCTGAGCCTAACCCTCCCGAACTATATTTTCTGCATTGTGTATTTTTTGTACTATGTAATTTCTGTACAATGTACCTTCTGCACCATATACCTTCCGTACCGAGTGCCTTCTGCAACGCATACCTTCTGTACTGAGTGCCTTCTGTACCAGGTCTCTTCAATGCTGTGCTAGTTGTGCATTCTCTTTATTGGGTAATTTGTACGCGTTGAAATTTGTTAGTTGATAGCCGTTTTAATTATCTTTTTCTTGTCTTTGTTCAATAAATCGTAGTTTGGCAACCATTCATTTCTACACAATTTGTTGAGATGCGGCGGATTTCATGATGAGTCAAATCAGAGTCCTTTTGAGGAACAATGGACGAGGAACATGCTGTATGGTTTAGCTAATTGCTTTACCTAAGTCTGCCATATCTCCAGATTTGATATTGATGTTGACATTTCGATAGCCAGGTCATTTAAAGGGAACGAAGCTTAAACCGCGCGCTTTCTTAAGTAACGGGAAAACTGCTCTGACGTGATAGAGGCGGGAAAAAATTCTAAGGCGTCATTAATGTGCAATTTAATGAAGTTTATTTATGTAATATACTCAATTTACTCATACAGCCCTACCAAAATTTTGACGAGGGCGCGACTCTGAAATAGGGAACGCCAAGGACTCGAGGAGCACGCAAATCATCTTCTCTGTGTCAGCTTTTTGGTCAAGATTCCGATCCCATGCAAATCAGACAGCTACGAGAGTCTGGCCCCGACTCTCTGAGATGTTCATATGGGAATTGTCCCCGCATCCAGGGCAGCTCGATCTGGCCGAGCCTGCTAATGTGAAAAAAACGCCCGCCTTCCTACGCAGTGAGAGGAAGAAAGGGGTTATTAAATGTATACGTTATTTACTATCAATGCCTATTTCTTTAACTCGCTGAATACAAAGAGCATACTTGTAAACCTCAGAATCGTGGGTAATAATGCTCGTGGGAAAAACATTTTCCCCCTCACAACCGGAGAAATAATGCAAAAAGTAGTCAATAATCAACTAATGGTAAACCAAACAATATCAGTGTTGTGTAGTTTCTGCTATGAGAAACATTGCCATACCGAAATTTACCGAAGCACTGGAAAATAGGCGAAAAATTAGTATGAATTAATTGCTACGGCTTTCCACTCTATGCAACCTCATTGGTAAACATTTACAGCCATAAAGTATACATTACCTGGGTATGTACGCATGCAATTGCGTACATACCCAGTATTGCAGTGCAATCGATATCGGTAAACAGTGAAGAGTTGATAAGAGATTCAAATATACTTAGCTCAACTGCAGTCCCGAGAAAGAACGACGCACTGCTCCCAAGACTCGAACGCGGTTCTAGATTGTTATAGCTAGCGCCTTATCGCGACGCCTAAAAAACGCCTACTTTTCCTAAAAAATTTTTAAACTAATTATTGACGACTATGGACAATAAAAAAACTTTTCATCTCTTGACTATGCAGAAGATAATTTTTAAGCGTCTAAATAAATATCATAGTTTATAAAAATACACAGTTAAAATTAAATACTTTCCTTGTACTGCTGAGCCTACGTTTCATCAACTCTGGTTTTTCGCTACTGTGAATAATTTGCTTGCATTCCCATTATTCGGTAAAAATGGATAATAGCGATTTTTCGTTAGCATGCAGAAAATAAGATAGTGGTTCCCAAACTGTGGAATGGGAAGGAATGTCAGAAAATATTTTATTACATCACATGGGTTCCTGCCTAACACTACCTGGCTCATGATTGAATTAATACATGTAGTAATTCAACCATGATCGACCTAGCAATGAAATCAGTTGCTACATGTCGCCATCATAGTCCCAGTGACGAGCCGTTAATTAAATTCGAATTGAACATTAACTTGATTCGCTATCAGAGTTCTAAGAAGGAATAAGTGCAAATATGAAGTTCACGTGATTGTTTATATCGCAAATTTAAGCAATAGAGAACGAATGCGGATGAATTATAAAACAAACACGTGCGTGAACGGGCACCGACTGGGTTCTGGCATATATATTCTTTATTCTTTATTCTTTATTCTTTATTCACACAGGAGCATACAAAAAAATTTCATAACAAGAAATTGACAAAAATTTGGAGAAAAAAATACAAAATGCTTCCATGCGAATGCCCATATAAGCTAAAAAGCTTCACAGGCGACATTAGCGATATTATACAATCGAAAAACAATAACATATAATGACGATGGGATAAGACAAAAGGGAACTGAAAGTGACTAAATTGAAAATAAGAGTGCCCTATTCATGAATTTTAAAAGCTGAAATTTGTACATATCGTCAAGTTTTAAAATTTTCGACTGCCTATATAATACAGTAGTACGAGTCAAAGGGATATTGTTTTCATCATACCTAACCCGAAATATAGTACGCGAAAACTCGGTCTCACAAACATACAAGTGGTGAGACAGCGTGACTCGGTCTCACAAACATACAAGTGCTGAGACAGCGTGACTCTGTCTCACAACATAAAAGTTTCTTCTCGATACGTTCAGTAACAAGGCAGGTCAACCGCCTCTTGATTCATAAGTAAGAGTATATAGTTTTGCAGACGCTGGACAAGCTCTTATAATAAGAGCGTTCATGAGGCTTCTGCGTCGTGCACTTCCGCTCGAGGCTTAAAAGTGAAGAACCTGGGCCCATACTTTCGAAAAAAAGTTAAGAGATCGTAAGTTCATCAGCCATTCATTGACGGCCTTTCAAGCAAAATCCACCAATCATAGACAAGAAAATAGAGCGTAAGTAGTTACGTTCACTTAGCGAATTTTGAAAGTATTGCCCCCTGACAGCTTGAAGGCGCGGTAGACTTGGCCAAGCAAATCGGAGTCCCGCCGTCTTGCCATACTCTCAGGAGATTATAAAATCGGTATGGAGATTCTGTATAATTCCTGATTCCGATCGGTAGGCCAAGCAGAGCCAGAATAACCTTAACCCAAGTATAGCGAGTTAACCCAATAGAGAATCTGGAGTCGTAACTTAAAAGCGTTGATTAATCTTAATATCTGACTGGATTGAGGGAAAATGATTACAACAAATCGTCAGCTAATATATATATATATACAGTTCATGTGTTTTTCATAGTCATTTAAAGGTAAGAATTAAACATTTGTAGCGAAAATTCTCACATAAGGACTTGCCATCAGATTAAATTGTTTATTGAAATTTGAAATAATCAACTCTAAGCTCGAGTGCTTTACTGGCTTTACTGATTCTTGATTCCATCAATTGTTCGTTCGCAAACAATATCAAAGGTATCAATTATTGCAATTTATTTGACGAAAGGAGCAAATATCACTAGTGCATCGGTGGAATGAAATTTGCAGCCTGTCAATGTAAATTCTGTGTTTGTAGAATGTAATATTCGTAGCTTAGAAAAATATCAAACCTAGATCCAAACTTATTCGCTTTAAGGCCGTCAAAATAAAATCAGTGAAGCATATTCCAGCGTGAAGCATTTTTTACCAAACTGTATATTTTTTGGCTCGTGTTACAAGGAAACTTTCAGGATTTACATTACAACAAAACATAGATTGGAAACTGTTAGCCTTTCATGACATGATAAATCCGAACGCTATTCAAAACAATACGAATTGTGTTATCCATCAAATTTGCACTCCAAAACTATGAAGCACCTGCACTAGTAAAACCTTCTATAGCGAGTCAGCCACTTTTTTTTGAGGATGGATTTTTGCTTTCTAAAATAAAATGAAATTAACTGCAGGTAGCAACAATATGCAATCAATGAAAAATTAATGAATAATTTGAACGATTTGAAGCGCATCGCGCGACTATCGATTTCAACTCTGGAATGAAGAAATGAAAATTTCTCATGCATACTGAAAATGTATTGAATTACTACACTCTATTACAAGCTCGCTCAAGTTTAATTGAGCAGTTGTTTGTTCATGGATTTGCAAAATGTTGTCAAATCGTAATTGATGACATTTCATTAGCATAGAAATCAAATTTTATATTTTCTTCATTCGTCAGTCACAAACTCTTGAACCTTCGACTAACTGAATTCATAAATATCAATATTCGTTTTAATCTTTCGCAAAGCAGGATCTATCGATACTAAGCGTTATTGATTGGTTCTAAATTATATTTAATCTGAATGAATCGCAAAGCGTCTTAATTGGACCCGTTTGGACTCCATCGGACCTTTTATCTTGTCCAAAGTGGCATACACTTTTTTCTCATTCAAACTTCACGATTCATTCTATTTCCAATTTTCGGGAATGACAGCTGAAGATTAATGAAATTTTAAACTTTCATTAAAACTGAGTAGATTTTCTAGAGCGTTCGGCTAGCAATAACAAAACACTACAAATGAATAACCTAATTCATACAGAACGCACAGTAGTAAGGTCTTCATTACTGCCAGACTTTACAGGTATTGCACTATCAATCATTAAATTAATAGGTTCGTGAGATATTTTTGATGTATATAAATATTGATCTAAAAGTAATTCTCTTTGCAACACACTTCTGAATTGGACCATAGCTCATTGATGAATCGTATGGAAGCGTTTTTATTGCTGAATTTGGAGTCTCCATGGATTATGTAAATATCAGGCGTGATTTAACACTTTGACTGCGACTCACAAAATAGCCTGTTGTCCTGTGGTGCGACTCATTCAAACTTGAATAACTTTAGTTACAGACAAGGCAGCAAGATCAGGGCTAGTGCGCTGCTCTTGTCTGAGCGAGCTCTACAAGCTTCTGACATAAAAACTGTGAGCCTCTATTGGTGCATGTCGCCTGGGATGGAAACTTTCATATTTCTAGGCAACGTGCGCCATATGAGGTACACGGTATTTATTATTCAACTACAATAAAAAACTTGCATCACACGGGTACTAACGCTTGAAAAAAAACATTTTCTGTGCAAATGAAATCGGATTGTGACTGCAATAATCAAACTACAAATCATTCTGGGGTAAAATGCTGCTAAATGGGAAGTTTATAATTTATTTAGATGATTTCTTACAAAACTGCTCTAAGCATAGCATGAAGTGGTACCAACAACTGTTCAAGTTATTGGCAAAAACTGTAGCAAATGCCTGGGTGCTTGGTGATCAGTTCTATAGTCAGTAAAAATCGATGTGAATTGCTGAAGTCGTTGAAGATTACTGAATGTATTTTCACTAGTAAAAGGTCAGACACGTGAAGAAATGTTTCTATAACCAAATCACAATGATTTTAGATGTTGGTGTTCCAGCTCTAAAGTATTTTAAGCTGAGGATCTGAACTTCATGCCATGACGAGCTACTGATCTGAGTCTTGCTTTAACATAATTGCAAAAAAAGGAAGTTAGTTGGTGCTAAAGTGAGATTAAAAGCTAGAAAAGTAACTATCAATTGCTAGCCCAGTACTGAGTACTCGGAATCCGTATCACTGTTTATCTTGCTTTTTACAGTGCCATTCTGTTTCTGTGTGAGCTTAGGCAACTTTCGAATGACTAATACTCGATTTTCTACTGCTGTAATCCATACCAATACCGAAAAATGATTTTCAACATATTGGAACAGGATAACCCCATTTATTTAATACTTTTTCTTTTTCGTATTCACTCATTATTTCAGGCTACATTCCAACTACTAAAATTCTTATGATTCGATTGCACGACGTTCATATAGGTTTTTGAAAACATTATTGTCAATTATCCATCATATTTTTCACAAGTTTATGATCAGGCTGATATTTTAAAGAACTTTTTCTAAAAAATTAAATTTTTCAAGCGTGCGCCATATATGGCGCACATCGCAGTTTGGGACAAGCATGCGTGTACCATATATGGCGCACGTCGCAGTCAAAGTGTTAAGAGGCCTTCAAATCTTACTCAAAAGCTTCATCGCACGCTGGCACTGGATCGAAGTTGGCACTGGATCGAAGTTGGAAGTATAATACAGGAATAACTGATGAAGAGATCATGGGGTAAGGGAAGTTTACTGATAACGTATAAATATCCCAAGTGAAACGCTGTTTGGCAGTGAACTCCACAAACTGGAGAGGTAGAACGATCATCTTGAAATTTGGTTTTGTCTTTTTACAACACTTCTCTTTAACTTCTCTTCTTGTTTGTTTGTTTGTTTGTCTGCTACAAATCTTATAATCGATATTTAACAAACTTCTACCTGTCCAATCGATCTGAAATTTGGCACACTTGCGTAAAGTTGGAGACAATGCATGAATCAATTGACAGAATAAATAATTTTATAAATTAAAAATTGTTTTTTTTATTATTAAAAAGAATTAAAAAATATTTTCGTCTGCTACAAATCTTATAATCCATATATGACACAATTTGACCTGTCCAATTGATCTAAAATTTTGTACAATTGCATAAAGTCAGAGACAATGCATGAATCAATTGAAAGAACGAATAATTTTGAAAATATAAAAATTTTTGATATTTTAAACAAATTTTGAAAAATCATTTTTTTAATATCTGAAAATAAAATTAAAAATTCATTGTACATATTTAACATCCAAGACACTGGATTCTTCAGAAGTGTTGTCATTAAAAAGTAATATTTAAACGCATATTATTATTACCGCACTTCTATTTATCCCCACTTATTATTGTTTGTCTGTCTGCTACAAATCTTATAATCGATATTTAACACACTTCTACCTCTCCAATCGATCTGCGATTTTGCACACTGGCGTAAAGTCGAAGACAATTCACAAATCAATTGACAGAATCGTCAAATATAATCAAATGAAATATATATTTTTAATGCAATAATTTCAAAATAATAAAATAAGCACATGTGTAACATCGGAGACACTGGCCTCTTTAGAGGTGTGGTATTTAAAAAGTATTTTTAAACGCATATTATTACTACTCATTCTACTCACTGCAAACTATCCTTATATTAGGCAGACTAAAATATTCGAACATTTATTGGACCTGAATCGATATTTGAAACTTAATTTATTCATATCACTACGCTTACCATCCAAGAGAAAATATTAAGATAAAAATGGAGTAGAATCGATAATCATTTCTATAATCACTTATAAGCTATAAATCAGGATTCAAAGTTAGGCATTTTAAAGTGATCATTGCATGGAAGCTACATCTACTTCGCTAAGAGTCACACCGCTGCTCAGTTTGGTCGGTAGCTTAGATACAACTAAGTGGCCGATACTTCTTACAAGATCTTTTCTGTGCGGCAGCGATGCGACTCCCAGAACTCTGGCTGGTCCGAGTTCAAGTTTTCTAGCTATAAATTTATAGTTCTTAAAATACGCAAAAAATGAAACATTTTTGGCCACCACGTCTTCGAATTAGATATCAAATTATTGAATTGAACTCACTTTATCGAGTAGCTTAAATGATAACGAAAGATAGGTAATTACAGAACTGTTCCATTAAGGCTTTCGTTCAATAATTGAATTTACATTTTCGTTTGTTATCCCTGCCAGACCAGTGAATCTAGGCTTCATGCCTCTGACTAATATTTGACACACTTAGATTTACCAGTCATTTTTAAATACACGACATCCGTACCTCTGACCAATATTATGAATAAACTAAAGTCCAAATGCAAGTTCAATATTCAAAATAACTATGATAACATTGTTGTGCGAAAATGTGTACGAAATAATGGGAAATCCTCCGACTAGCTCATAAGTGGATAAGTACGTCAACATGATGATTTGTAACATATCATTAATCAATGAGAAAATAACGCTTATAAGCAGACGATAAAGACTACTCATCTTATTTCTAAACGGAATGTTCACCTGGCACAAGCTTGGCTAAAATTTTACACAATCATTCGAAGATGTTGCGTACGATCTGCAGTGCTGCCAACACGCTCTCCTCAACCGCAAACAAGCGGCACACTATCTTTGGCGCTCTGTCACAAGTCACAACCAAACATTAGTGAAGATAATAAAATATCTGTATCTATAAGTATTTAGTACAAACACAAAACTATCAATAAATATATATGTATAGGGCTTAGAAAACTCATTATCTATTGATACTATCACGTAGCAGACCACATATGGAGGAAGATGAATTCAGACGCGGGCACGAAGCAAATGATGGCGGTATGTATCACGCGCACAGCGACATCTCAGATGCGGGAAGATATAAACAGGGCGTGGTTTTATGAAGTAAATCATTCTTCGGGCATTGATTCCTGGATAGAATAATCATACTCCGGATGTTTTTTTTGATTCCATAAAGTGCCTTTATATACGAGATATCGTATCTGATAATATCGTATCTAAAGATAAATTTGTTGGCCAATATATCAACTGCAATAAAGTTCACATGCACTAATAAACTATAACATTTTGCTGTCTGATTAGTATGCAACTCTTGTATAGACATCAAAGTTTTCAATGTATCAAACTGCGCTCATCGAAGTGCTAATGCGTTATGTGATTCTGCATCCGCATTGGTGTTTTTTTCTGTCCCCTTGATGCAAATAATGCAAATGAAATATCCCGATTTTCTGTGGATAAATATTATTGCGTATGGATTTACCTCCAGCAAAATTTTAAGCCATCTTTTACCAAACTGCGTGGTTTTGTTCTAACAATCTTCCTGGCAACAGGCGAAGCTTCAGCTGATGCCGAAGTATGGACACGCCGCAGCAAGCATCGCTGCAGCCATGAAGCTCACAACGTCGCAACCTCCACCTGCAGAGATAACAGCACTCCGTAAAGCAACGATAACTAACACGACATCCTCGTCATCTTTATTTTCTGATATATGATTTATTGTAAAGATTTGAATTTTGAACAACTAATTGAAGCTTGCAACTTCAGCGGCATGTTACACAAATTGATTTTTTTGAAATAATTTTCTGTTATTATTCTTGCCGCAAAGCTATATTTAGTCCAGAGTTTTTAAGTGTTAAAATCTCGCCCCAGAGTCTCATGCAGGAGCATATCGGGACGTAATTCATGTATTGGAACAACTGCTCTTTGGTTGCATCCCGCAACAAATTATTACATGAGATATGTTTTGCGTGATAGAGTGTAATATCAGTGATAAACGCAATTAGAAAATGTTCAATGAGTAATCAATATAGGAGACCATTCTAATGTAAAAAACTGGACTGTACATAATTAACTGATTAATTATGTCCTCACTGATCCTCATTAAGTTCAAACAGTAATAATTAATGCTGGGTTATCCTTGATTTGAAATTATTTTTCTCTTAATTAATCGTCATACTTTTGAACTAAGTAAATGGTTTTGGGTAGAACTAAGTTTCGTTAGGTAGCTATATTAGATGTAACCTGTTGAGTAGTCTAAGTCGAATAAAGAAATCTAAGTCCCATATGTAAAGCGTCTGATTTTACGGTCATGAAACACCAGTATCTTGTTTTCATCCTTCAAAGAGAAGCGTACTACCAAAAATTAACGATCACAAACGGCTTTTGTGGATGGGATGACACTTGTAAACTGCGGCAGCACGTGCGCCGCGACAGTATATGGAGATCATATACGAATACTTGAAAGCTATCGGAGACGGAGTGCATGGTTAATTTTAATTACTAAATATGCAAGTAAAAGAAAAAGTACATGACAGGTTCATCAGTAAAAAATAGTTTCAGCGAGACCGAAGAAGCAGTTTAGTTCTGAGATGTCGAAAGAAAGAGCGAAAGTAGCTAAATACCAGAAAGCCCATGGCATGTGCGTAGAAGGCGATGTTCAGTTCCTTAGAGAAAGCCGGAAGAAATACGGAAAGATGCTTATAGATCTGTAGGAAGACCAAGCTTTACTAGACGACTAATGTCTATCTGGCGTCGGGACATCCTCTTGGCAAATTGTCCCAACCTTCACGACAAGACAAGTGACTCACCGCGAGCCCCTGATATGGAGAAGAAGTTATCCCTCATCCTGACCCTGAGGGTTTTGACGGCTCTGTCTTGCAAGGGCCAGAGGCTGACGTGACACTCCACCTGCACGCTGCCTCCGGCCTCGACCACCTGAACGCAAGAACACATACCTATTCAGTATCCTATCAAGGGAAAGACTGATAAAAATGGTACTAAAACAGAACTTAGATTATTCGGTAACTATTGCCTATCGAGAAGAAAAAAAGTAGGTGTGAGCACCGCATGATTTAGCATGAGCGACAAAACATGTCTGACCTGCTGGGCGGGGAGTTTGAGGCTCAGAGCTTCCGTGCCACCGTCGGGTCTGTGACCGCCAAGCACCTCCAGTAGCGGGGAGCCGACCTGTGGCGTGAAAGAGAAGTTCTTTGTTGATTATCGGAATGAATTTACGATTCAATATTGAGAGGTTATTATGATACATAAGCTAGGAGGTGATTAAAATTTTACTATTGATAAAATTTACTAATGATAATGATTTCAAATTCATTCATTTACAAACAAATTTTCAATTTGGAGGTGAGAGATTCATTTTTGTTATTATCCTTGCCAGAACGAATAATAACTTTGATAATAATTTTTTAGTTTATAGAATGACAATTTGCAGTCACCAAATTTCCTGTCATTCAATTTCCACGTAAAATATTGATTGTCTGCTCAAATTAAATTTTGTTCAGAAGACCTTAAGTTAATTTCTCAAATTCTAGTTAGCAATTCGATCAGTACCAATGCGCTCTATATATATATTCAAGAAATATGTGAATCCTTGCATTATTTTTAGAGAAGACAATAAGGAATTTCAGTTTTTAGTATCATTTTCATTTTAAGGAGTTTCAGTTTTTTCAGTTACTACAGAAAATTCGATAATTCTAGGCGTCAGAAATTTGAATATGTTTATGAATATAAGTATATTTATAAAGATATAAAGTATATTTCACGTGAAAATTAACTTTTCTGTTCCAAAGCTGGATGGAACTTGATAAATGATTTAGTAATAGTATAATACATGGGCTAATTTTCTATGGAGAGTGTAAAAAAGATTGCCAGGGTTATTTAGCATAAGGATTTTGTGAATGATCGGCGGGGTAATTTAGCAAACGGGTCAGGTATGATTGGCGGGGTTAAGTGGCGCAGGGATAGGATGATTTAACGACATCGAATTAGATTTACTGTGAAAGGTCGAAAATAATAAAATATAGACTTTCCAAAGCCAAAGAGAACACTCAAAGAATATGGCACATTTAACAATAGACTTGTGAATCCTTAACTCCTTCCAATTTTTTATTTGAAAGTTCGAAACATGCGCTAAACGGTTCTAGCGCTCCTGTTCAGTACCAGGGCCCTGCTTGAAGATTTATTGATCCGCCATACTAGTGAGCATTAAAACACTTCATTGCGAGCTGCTGCGGATGGCAGCGGCCATCTGTCAACCATCTGTCAAGATCTGACGTCACTTATCGGTGTCTCTGTCACGCTCCCCAATCGATGGCAAGACGGGCTATTTGTGGCCCCAACCAGAGGAGTGAGTGCGAGGCACGGTATTGAGAACAAGATGGAGTATTCAGATGAGTATTAAGTACTGAGACTGGAGGTGAACTTATTATCTAATGCGTAACGTGAGTCTGGAGATGGTCGGTGTCATGAGCGTTTAGTGTAAATCGTACGCATTGACGGTTGGTCACACAAATCGAATGCAAAATTCGAGCCTCTAGCGAAAATTTGAAGGAAAATATTTTCCCTAGATATCTGATGGAAAAACTTTCATTCTTAATGGATTTTCTCTCTGGTTTTCGATGAGTGAGTTGTAACGACTTTGTGGACGAGTACTTACTGGTTTTAAAAACTATATGCAAAAACATTTATTAGACAATATCATACTATGATGGATAATGATCGAGAAAAGCAAATATTCTTACCGTGAAAAAATTTAGAATATGTGGAAGTCGGAATTGAAAGAATACTAGAATTAGCTGTCGTGATATATAAGGTGTGCAGAGGCGAGGTTTAAAATGCAGGCAATGCCATCCATGTATGCGGTCAAAAAAATTGCTCCTATATAAGCCTATTCGCTATATTTTTGCATGACGGATGCGCGGAGCTGATGAACGCCCTCATCCTAATTTACGAGCCGCCAACCTCGCTGTGAGCCACGGAGCGAAATCAAATCGATAAGACTACTCGGTATCATGCAAACGCCGAGCCAGGGAGAAATATGGCTGTATGGGCGTAAATGCGAGTACCTTCCCTAAACTGGTAGCCTAGCTATCTCTCTGGGGCTCCTTCAAGTCTGGCGCGAGATGATCGAAGTTCAATGAGGTTGTGAATGAAGTGGAAAGAGGCTTGAAGAAATAATTCAAGTTGATCATTTTAACAAAAAAGGGAGCGACAGTTTAATACATAGTAATTTCCAAGTACAGTAATTTAGCTTTTATAAACAAAAATCTGTCCAAACCTTGTATATAGTGATTAGAATATAATGTGAATCGAATAAATTTGGATGAAGATCAGATTTAATGTCCAGTCGCGCACAGCTAGGTACGAAAGTTCGCATCAACATTCGAGTCTATATTCCCGAATTGGAATTAATATGATAAAATTGCAATTATTTGTTGCGTAATTTATTGCGTTTTAAGTTCAAGAGAAAATTATTTCCCATCGAAATTTCAAAAATTTTAGACATGAATTTTTAATTATTTATTTATCAATTATATAAATCCAGACATCACCATTTGTTAGAGATATTTTTGCTATTGTAAATTCGTATTGCATTTAAAAAAATACTCCTATTTTTATGTATATTTTTTAGACTTGAATACATACCCGCATGAGAACGGCTGAGAATTAAAAAAATCAGTTCCGTTATATTGTACATTTAATTTTTCCTAATCATTTCTAGGAAATGAAGGCCCACCAAAAGCGCCTGGTGCATAAATAATCAGTGCAGCACGACCGTCAAGGACGTATTGTTTTAATTAGCTCAGCACTGCCTCTTAAGAACTGAGGATTTACAGCGTATCAGGGCAATCGGCACCGCGGGACGGAATCTGCCTCTGCTTTGCATTCTGCAAGACGGTGCATATATTGAAAAGGTAGAATATTTCTTCAGTTATTTCGCTTTCTTGAGTTGGTCTAAACTTGGAAAATTCGACTCCTGCGTTCGACTATAAAGTATAAGACGGATTATCCAAATGCATATGAAAGAAAATTAAGAAATTGCAATACTATTCAAGCCAGCATTTTCTGAAGCATTCCTGCCATGCGCTATCAGTTCAGTTATGAACCTGTTCCCATTGTAATATTCTAACATGAATTGACGCCTAGCTCCTGAACAGATTCAGCAATTTAGTATAATGTAATCGGGAATTGCTCACTTGCCTACGTATTGTTATAACTCTTGTATGTTATTTGAATATGATGAATCCTCACTCCATTGATTGGTGTATTTCTTAAATTAATTTCAACCTAAGCATCATCATATAGTTTTTAATTTTGCTTCCGGGTACTGCGTTTGAAGAAAGGCACAGTGAAGGTTTCAATAACACTTGACAAGTTGTCATGTGACATTACATATTGTTTATTCTGTGATTCAGAACACTGCATCCCTTTGAAGCGTACCAAGAAATTCCGCAAGTTGATATTATTGCAGCTTACATAAAGTTTGACTGATGGATTTCTCACGAAGAAACGCGTGAATTTTACTGAAAAATTCTTTATTAAGATCTTCAAATTCATTATCATAACTTCCGAAAGTGCGCGTTGCAGCGCTCACCTCTTTGCCGTCAATGAACCAACTGAGTCGAGGCTGCGGCTCGGACGGTGAGTTAAATGCGCGTTTGTCCTGCAGCGCTCACCTCTTTGCCGTCAATGAACCAACTGAGCCGAGGCTGCGGCTCAGACGGCGAGTCTCGGCCGTGATGGCACGTCACGACGATGGTGTCCTCGGGCTCGTACATGTCGCGCACGCCTCTTACTTCTGGCGGGCCCAAGCGCGCACCTGACGAAGAACAATATAATTATTGATAACACTTGCCTCAAATTAAATTTCTCTGAGATTTAGGAAATATTTTTAAAAGTTTGTGTGTGTTTGTTTATGTTTTACGAAGGAAATTAGAAATCTATATTGAGCTTATTCGAGCGCGGGTAAACTGAAAAAAAGACATTGCGAAGGACGGGTTGAATTTCAAAATAAAATTGTAACCTAACATCCATATAAGGCACATTGTGCAGTAAACTAAAAAAATTATAGTTTTGATTATATTGAGAAAAGTACTTCAATGGAGGACTCTGGTAAGGTGGGAGTTTAACCCGGGTTTCAATATACATTACTTATATATATGTGAGTTATTATTACTGCTTGAGATAACGTGCATGCCCATGGTATGTTGAAATTCGACGTCCCGGTAAATATTTTATTATATGTCCGAACTTTGGAAATCAATCACCAAAAATTCTTAGTGCATCATAAAACTTCATATTCATAGAGCAAATCATCAGAAATGATATCCATTTGAGCTCTGATCTCATCATTTTTTAATTCTCCACCCGGCCAGGGAAACTTAAAACGTTGGCGCCAAATGGTCGAATTTCTTAAAAGATTGCATCCTCGGTGAGACGCAGCATCTTGACCACAGGCTTGCCTTGTCTGCAGACAGGCACTGGTTTCAGTGCCTGTCCCGGCGAGGGCAAGCCCGGGAGGCGTGTTAGCGAAATGCGAGATTATGTAAAGCAGCGTCCGCTTTAGAATGACCTAAAACTGACGCCGCCTCACCATGTCTACCGTTAAAGCCGTTAACGCAAGTCACCCTTAAAATATTCAAATTAAGCTCGTTCTAATAAGCTCTTTCTATTTTAATTAACCGGATTTAAGCTTTTATGTTGGTAATTCACGTAAGCTGCTCGGATATTTCTTTGAACGATTTAACTAACTTGAACGATTTAACTAATTTAATGCATGTGAAGTATTTTAATTGTTACTTCATGTTAATAATGAGAAGATACAGGGGTTGGACAAAATAAGGAAAACACCTGACAATTTGATATCGTCATTTTCGAACATCTTATAAACAACGAAAAGGTGAGATATTTTTACGTTTTATTGTTTATTGTTGCTGCCAATTGATATTTTATCCTTGCATAGGTATTCTTAGTAAATTTTTGTGCCTATAATCGAACATATAAATGGCAAAGTTCACTGATTTTCAAAGAGGCCAAATTGTCGGTGCCCGTATGACTGATGCTAGTATGACATAAATTTCCGGAATGCCCTACGTTTCTTGAGGTACTGTCTCAAAGGCGATGACTGTTTTTGAGAGCGAATGATAAACGTCCTCAGCCAAGCACAGGTTTGGCAGAAAGTCGAAATTGTTTGAGAGAGACTGTCGGCACCTAAATCGAATTGTGAGGGACAATCGAGAGACCACGGCTGTTAAAATTACCGCAGACCTCAATGGACACCTACCGAACCCAGTTTCCATAAAGACAGTTTATACGCCAAAAGGTTCACAGACCTGGATTCTATGGAAAAGTTGCATTTAGAAAACCTCTGTTTTCAAATACATATGCTGCAAAGCGTTTAAAGCGGTGAAAACCCTCCAGAATTGGTCCTTCAATCTGTGAAAAATGTGATTTGACGAATCATCGTTTACCTTATTTCCAACCTCTGGCCGAGTTTACGTTTGGTAACAGCCGAAAGAGTCATTTAATCCCGACTGCCTCCTTCCAACCGTAAAACATGGCTGGGGATCTGTAAAGGTATGGGGTGCTATTTCTTGGAAATCCGGCTGTCCAGTGACTTCTCTTCGTTGAAGAATCAACAGCCGTGACTATTTAGAAATTTTTGAGAACCAAGTACATCCAATGGTTCAAGCAAAGTTTCCGTAGAGGAACGCCATATTTCAAGGTGATAATTGTTAAAAAATGGCACGAGTAACATTCTAATGAAGTTGAGCATCTTATTTGGTCAGCAAAATCACCAGACCAGAATATTATCGAGCATTTATGGTCGATTTTAAAGATGCAAATCAGAAGTCGATACCCACCGCCATCGTCTGTGAAGGAGCTGGAGGGAGTTTTAACTGAATAATGGGTTAAAATTCCCTTTGAAACAATTCACAATTTGCATGAATCAATTCCTCGGAGAATAGAGGCTGTAACTGCCGCAAAAATGGGCCTCCACCCTCTTAAAATGTATTTTGTGGATTTCTCAGGTGTTTTCTTTGTTTTGTCTAACCCCTGTACATGTTTTTTCACGAGTTCAATGGTTGCTCAAAAATTACGTTCAATTCAAACGAGTTACCCCTTTAACGTATTTAAAAATATTTTTCAAGATTTTACTGAAACTTACACTGATTCTAACTTGGAATAGTGGTACTGCGTGAAGCTGATCATCTTTCTTGCCTACCGATTGCCTTCTCTTTCAGACGCCAACTTCTTGACTCAGGCACCCAACTATCAGACTCACTTAACTTCGGAACCAAGAAGCACCCCGCGACTGTCGTGTCAGACTTTACATCTTGCATGAAATATTTAAGTCTCCCTTTTTTTCGCCTCTTTCTGAAGCATTCTCTGGCACGATTGAAAAGATCAATAATTTCTGCTGGACTCGCCATTTACGGGCTTAATCATCGTCTCGCGAGCGTCCTTTGGGAGTTCATAATTGGAGCAATTTAGAAAGATAGGGACTTCTGGAGATATTTACCAGAAGAATTATTAGCATTTGCATTTTCAAACATAATTTTTCTGCATTATGATACACCTTAATTCCCGCTGAAACTATTTTAATGATCAAACAAATAAAACTAGGCGTTTGAAGGATTTCTCAGATTGAGTTCTTCCTCCGCTTAGATTTATGTTTATTCGCTCTTGGCAACATCAAAAAACCGGCAATTAATTTAGAAATATTGAATACAGAAATAATAAATCGGACTTTATTTTTATATAGAGTTTCAACAGTTTTTCAAGTTTTCTAAAAACTTCCTTTTCAATTACACTTAGGCGTCGAATATGTGTCTTTTTTATCCAGAATCATTATTCGACGCCTAAGTGTAATTGAAAAGGAAGTTTTTAGAAAACTTGAAAAACTGTTGAAACTCTATATAAATATTGAATAACGGCTCCTACCCAATATCCTTACACTGCTTTATTCGACCAGCGCGTGTTTATCCCATCGTTTAGCGTATAAGTGTAAACAATTCAGCATATAGATTAATTAACAACCCCAGGATTTATTGAATTTATTCTACTAAAAATTCACTTCATCCCTCTATAGCAAATTTCGTAGCTAATAAATGAAATATTTTAAGAGTTAAAATCAATGACGTTTATCAAATAATTTCCATAGAAGTTACAGAAAGATTCTCTGCCATTTCAACTGCCAACAGAGTTATATTTGGTATCAAGGATCCCTGAATGCGCTTTGAAAGTTAGTTTTTGTTCAGAAGCTGCGCGTCTGTTTTTCATAAAATGGCGGTCTGTGTAGGTTTCGCTATGAAGAGAAGCTGCCTGCTGGTTTTGTGAAGACGCTAATTTATCATACTAAGTGACAGCACCTAAATAACATCAAAATGAAAAGAAACCACGCATTTCAGAACAAAATTTTCAGAGAAACTTGAGTTCTTTACGATGATTGATATTCCTAACTGAAAACCGTCTATAAGATCTCGTGGCATTTAATTTTATAAAAATCATATTCACGAACTAAGGTACAATTTTTTGATGCTCTGACTTTAATAAATTTATTATTAAGGATTTTTCACATCAACACATGCATGTATCAACCAAGTGAAACCCTCCAACGTGACAAGATAAAGAAGTTATCTCCTTGACAATATTAAAACCGACAGTATTTTATCAATATTAATTAAATAAATAATAAAGTTCTCGACGTATGTAACGTAAGTATCTGTATCTTGAAGAATTATTCATGGGACGAAATTATTTCCCTTATGAAAATGAGAATACCCCCTACAATAACATCCTGGGCTTTCATAACATCTCTAGTCCAGAAAAAAAACGGCTGCCGAATAAATGCTCGACGGAGGCGCGGCCATTCTCTCACATTCTCACAAGCGGCCCATCTTATATATTATTATCATTCTCTTGTGCAACGCAAAATGGTAGAAATCTTGTACGAAAAGAACAAGAAAAATGATCTGTTCTCGACGCAATCCAAATAACTTGGCACTCATTGCAGGAATGCTTAGGTTCAGACACATATTGCCCTTCTGATTACCCTACAAGTATTACTTATTATTAAATGGCTACCAGCTTTTGGATATGATTAACATGATTTTACAGTTGGTTGTTTGCTATTGTATTCATATAGAAGCCGATCCAGATTACGAGGATTAGCAGGTAATTTCAAACAACAACAATCCTGAGAGCATAAATTCTTGTGTTCTGCTACTCTCCTAACTATTCCACGCAATATGCACATCGCTTAAATTTGAGAGAATTATAAAAAATAATTAAGATGATAAATGTTTTAATGAAATATTGTTATAAAGCAGTGGTTCCCAAACTTTTTCAGGCTTGCGCCCCCTTTGGCTCCCTAGTGAATTTCTATCGCCCCCCACAGACACATATAAAAACATACGCCTCTTTCTTGAAATTTAGTACGCAGAAATTTTAAAAGGTAAAGGCTAAACACAAAGGTGTATTTCACAAATAGAACCCTATTTAATGAACCAATACCTTTTCAGCTGTTTTAACTGTTTCAGCACTAGAAACTAGGACGTTTTGGGCAAATTTACTGCGGGACTTGTGGCCGGTCTCACGATCAATCTCCAAACTCAATAATCAAGTAATATCTCCCAAAATAATGAACGCAGCTCAATGAAGCTTGGAACATGTATTCATCAGAACCTATATAACGGTGATGTTTAGTACGTAAAAATATTTTAAATTTCACCTTCCTTCGTGAGTTATATTGCGATGCAGGCCGAAATTCGCAGTGATCAAAGAATTTCTTCCAAACTACTGAACAGATTGGAACGCAACTTTGAAAATATATTCCTAACTACCACACGGTGATTTTTTAGCTTATAATTTTTTTTTATTTTACCTTCGTTTGCGATTTTTTCTCATTTCACCTTCATTCTCGATTTCACACTTTCTTATATTCGGCCCGTATCACTGGGTAATTTGTCGCTTAAATTCACGGCAATCAAAATTTCTCTATTACTGCAAATTTAAGCAGGTATTGTTGTTTAAATCACAAATGAAGGTAAAATGAAAAAAAATCGCGAATGAAGGCACAATCGAAAAAAATTTTCACGAGCTAAACATTACCGTTCGGTAGTTAGGACTGTAAATTTAAAACTTCGTTCGAATCTGTTCAGTAATTTGGAAGAAATTCCCTGATCACTGTGAATTTCGGCCCGTAATGCCATTGATATAACTATGGCAAAAACAAATGAAGGCAAAATTCAACAAATTTTAACGAGCTAAACATTACCGTTATGTGCTAATGAATATCTATACCAAGTTTCATCGAGTCAAGTTCATTAGTTTGAGAGATATCCCTTGATCATTGAATTTGGAAATTGGCTGTGATACCGGCCGCGAGTCCGGCCGTTTATTTGTCCTTGACTTAAACCCAGGAGAGGTTGAAAAATCAGATCTGGGTGAAAAAAACCATCGATAGAAGTCATGTGCTGCACGTGTTGTGTACAAATCGCCCTGCCGCCCTTTCCTTCTTTACCCCCCCCCCCCCCAAACTCTTCCCACAGCCCCAAAGGGGGCGATATCACCCACTTTGGGAACCACTGTTATAAAGCAATGCACTCACTGAGGACCGTCATGAAGGCCTGGGCAGACTTGGTCCTGAAGGAGGGATGCTCGGCCAGCACCTCGCACTTGTACGTCCCTGTCGCCGCCGCCGTCAGGCGTCCCAAGGATAGCGTCACGTGGCGGGCGTCACGGGACACTTCCTGTAGAAGCGGGACACATTACCAGCTTTTCTACCAGGTAATGTTTCAATTATTAAATGATTAAAATATGTATTTTATCTTTTAATATACGAGTATAAGTATAAATTTGTTGTCGTAACAAGGAGTGTACATGGCATCACCCTACCTGACTGATCGCCGGCGGATTTTAGTTCACCTCAAAATATTATTTCTTTTAGACAATCAATACAAATTCAGCATATTGAAAAAATGATCGATATGTGTTATCTGACGTTACATTTCCTTTGTGTAGCAATAGCTGTAAAATATTTTGTAGATATTCTTCTCTTAAGTCTGTAAAATTAGTTTCAGCTCACGTGCAGTAGGAAGATGTCCGTGGGGCCAATGTTGACCGGCCCATTCCTCTCTGTTGGCACGTATCTGTAGAACTCCGTGTTGTTGTGATACCATTTGAGGGAGTAAAGTTTGGTGTCACTCATGTCGTAGACGCAGCGCAGCGTCGCGGTGCCCGACACGAAGGCGTATTGTGGCACCTCCAACGCCTGCAGCAGGCTGCCGCTAACGCCTACTGACATCAACAAAGGAGTTAGAGTTTTTAGGCGTATTGTGGCACCTCCAACGCCTGCAGGAGGCTGCCGCTAGCGCCTGCTGACATCAACAAAGTCTCCAACGCCTGCAGGAGGCTGCTGCTAGCGCCTGCTGACATCAACAAAAGAGTTAGAGTTTTTAGGCGTATTGTGGCACCTCCAACGCCTGCAGCCGGCTACTGCTGGCGCCTGCGGACTCCAACCAAAATTTTACAGTTTTCTTCAAGCACAATAGCAATTGGGACGTACAAATAAATTAATGGTAAGGGGGCTTGGGCCGCAGAGTTAGAAACTCACACATCGCTAAAATCTAAGCGAAAAAGTCATAAAAATGCTCGTGAAAACGAGTTTAAATTTCCAAATTTAAAATTTTAAAAACTGCAGCGTATTGGAGCAGGACAAAGAGCCTTGAGCATGCCGTGACTACAGATTTGAATTAATTTTCGGTTCCTATTTTCAAATTTTGATTCGTAGTATCAATTACAACATATGGTGGTATTGGCGTCCACGGTCATTTGCATTCTCAGTCTGAAATAGACCATGAAAGTGCAGACAATTTTTCCTCACTGGGTGCATACTTCAATATCTCTGGGTATAAGAATAAATAGATCATTTAAAATGTTACAATTAAGCAGAAATTAATGTGCCTGAATGTCTCGGTGCTCATCTAGCGTGCTGGAAAAATGAACTTGAAAATAAAAGAAATGGATTGCGTGTGTCGTATATTAAATAAAAAATTTAACCCTGAACCACGGGTATATAATATATATAAGCTTAAAAACATTTAATTAAACATAAATTAAACATATAAAACATAACTTGCTTAAATTTTAACTACAAAATTTCCTGAAAGTTCTTTCATTAGATTTCAAATTCTTGAAGACCAAAACATCTCAGAGTGAGGCCATGAGGACATGGCGATCCGAAACGGAAGTAAATATTTATTGTACTCAAATTTGTTTTTTGGTTTCAATAAGAGTCACGAACCCTCAAGGAAAGCGATCCGAGGAAAGCTCGACTTGTTTACTTAAGTCTTCAGGCAAAGCCGACGACGTGACTGCAAATGCTAGTGTTTTGCAGAGATTTTCTATGAATGGCGTTTACAATTTAAGTTATTTAAAAAAAATTCTCATTTAAACCATTCAAAATGATTCGTAGAACAAAATTCATCACTGTTTCATCTGAAACTGTTATAATATGTATTTTTATGAGCATTTCATTCATACTAGCGGCACATTTTCTCGAGTGTAAAAATTTTTCTCTGGAGCTGCAAGTTTGATCCAAAAGGATTTCACTCGAAGAGCTAATGATAAATACTGTATTCTCGAAATCTGGAGGTTATAGTCACGTTAATATGAAGACCCAATTTCGAAGATAATATATCAAAGAATTTGTGCTGCGAAGAAGATGTATGGAAATTTCTAACTGTATAAACTTTATCATCCAGTAACCTTTTCATTCTACAATCAAATGGTCCATTCATGTAGAACAAATTCAAATAAAAATTAACAAAAAATAAAAGCAGAATAAAAATAAAATGCGAACGTTCTTGAGCATGGAATTTTTACAACGCGTCGGTGATGAGAAAACAAGGCATTATTTTATTTTCTGCAATCAACTATATACTGAAAATAGAATTTTAATTTCCAATAAGTACAACTTCAGTTATAGATGTCAAGCTAGAAACTAATTAGCAAGACAGAAACTGGATTTAACCTTAATATCAATACATATATGAAGAAGTACAATCTCTCGTCTGAGTTTTTGATTTCATGGTCGCTTTGCCGAATTTTTGATGTTATAAGGCCGCTTTGATGATATTTACTTCACAAAATAGCGTGATTGATAGGAAGAGCAAAATGATTCAGTTTACCATGCATTTATTAAGCTTAATTGTTCAGAAAATTACTTATTATTCTTTATGTAATTCCATGATTTCGTTGCAATCCGTTAACAGGAGGATGCCGTTTGCCGATTGTAAACTTCTAAATTCTCATATGATTTCATTTCATCTTCATTTAAAATTTTCATAAAGTGTGATATGAAGATCAATTTTTATTTATTGAAAGGTTTTCTGGACACTTTCGTCAAGAATTGTCATCCAATGTGCCATCATTCAGTCACGATTGGCGCCTTGCCGATATTTGGTAGTTTTAGGGTTAGGCAATCGTCCGTCTAAAAACTTACTGAAGCATTTACCTGGTGACATCTTCCTACGTAATATGCCATTGCTCATTAAAAAATTTTCCACGAAAGCCTGATACGCTCGCCGCTTTTGGCTTTCAATCCGTGGAATACTGTATTATTAAAAATATAGAACTTCTGCAATACTTCATACTACAATGGGCCGACCGGTAACTCAACTTTAGCAGCAAGACCGCCATAGATGCTGCAATGGAAGTCGCTGTGGCCGAAGAACAACAAATCAAGTAACGGATGCTAGCACTTGCCCTCGAACTTGAAGAATCGGAACAGTTGTAATAATTTATGTGCGGTACGATATGAACGGGTAGGTTTTAAAAAATTTATTTGACTTTTCTGTGAGGTAAAATTGGGGATAGATGATTCAATTCAAGGGTAGTTAATTATTATATTATTACTGGTCAAGTTATTGCAGTTGCGTCCGGCTAATGGCTAGTTGGGTCAGGCGAATGCAGTTGCAAACATAGTTTTTTGGGTCAGGCTAATGCAGTTGCAAACATAGTTGATTTGTTAGAAAAATGAGTGCTCAAAATAATTCTGCAACCGCTTGCTGCATACAACAATTTACATCTATCACGGCCAACGAAGTTGGAATGAATTCACTTGAGATTTTTCTGTGAAGCTTAAACTAAATTTGTTACTTGGGGTTTTATCGTTATTTTTTTTTAATTTGTTCCATGGAACTGGGGCTGCTAACAATAGAAAGTCTAAAGGCGAAAAAAAAAACAGCGTCACTTCCAGTCGGGCAGCGGCAACGCAAAATGAAGAGCTGCCTTTCACAAAAACCTGACCGAATCTTAAGGAACAAAAGGACCCTACGATGGGCCGGTATTTTGTGGCTTGCTCTTCTATAACTCTGGCCATTCTGATGATTTGTATCTTCCTATGCCCCTTTTGTCTGCCGGATTGTGGGGAGACCCTTGAAGCTCAATCGAGAGTGAATTTGAACTGGTTAAGGGATATGATGGCAGCCTCGGGAAAAATTCTATATTCTGCTACGAGTTTATCGCGAGAACTTGATTTACTCCATTAGAATCCATCAGAGAGAAATATGGTAATAGGGATTGTGTATGAAAGTTTCTGCCAGATATCATGGAATATCTAGAATAGCCTCTCCGTCAAAGCGCATTCCGCATTCGGTACCGTAGTCCTTTCCTTCGATTTGCTTGGAAATTCCGTTGCTTGGCTCCATAGCCGGAGCCTAGCTCCGCCATAGCCGGAGCCGAGCTCCGGCTATGGATGTTAACCGAGGGCAACGAATCCCATGTAAGCATTTGCCCATGCGACTGTACGGAGCAAAATTTATCATATTTTCAGTACTTTGTGGTACTAAAAAAACTCGGATTTTACTTTGTGATGAAATTACTTCAAAATATATTTCATGAATTTATTTTCTGAAACGTGCTGGCGAATCGAGTCAGAAATTTAATACGCAAACGTACTTGGAACAATAACAGCATGCAGTGAAATTTAAGAAAGATGCAATATACCTTTGATATTGCCATTATTCTCAATTATTTCAAGTTGCTCCTGTCAGAATCGCTTCTGAACATGTCGATCTAAGCCATCAGTCCAAGCTTTATTAAGCTTTTCTTCATTTTTGCCTATAATTTATGTTGCGGACTATTTGAAGCTTTAAGTGCAACTTTAATTTATTTATTTATTGAGAAATATTTGAATACGCGCAGGCATCCAGAAGTACTTTCTTCTCTTTTATTCCCAGATGAACACGGTTTCTCTAAGGAAACCCGTAAACAAACATTACGTATTTTCACAACACAGGTTTACTTTCACAGCAATTAATATTCATAAACATGTGCCAAATTGTGCATTTCAAAAATGTACGAAGAACATTTACAGATAATCAAATCTTCTAGCATGATTGCTAAGAAGCTCATCACAATTTGTTCCTGCTCCGGACCCAGTGGTTAACTCTACGGCTGACAGACGAAAAATTAAACAGAGATTTGACAAGACTCGCGAAAATGAGCACTTATTCCAGCGCAAATGTTACGTTCACAACAATCTATTACTTTAATGACACAATGACTCAAGTGATAAATTTTTGCAAAGAGTACCAGTCCAAATGATGACGAAAATCGATGTATGGTGTGTTACGCTATTTGAAAATGTAGAAAGCATTCTATTCTCAATGACGATGACGTGAAGATGATACGCAGGTATATTTATTAGGAGCAGCGGCTGTGAATTCAATGAAACGCTTCAAAGCCTCGAGGTCATCGATCCACTCATGATCGGCACCAATTTCAGGAGCTTCTTCATGAAGATAAGAGGTACACAAATTATGGCTATCACCTCGTGCTCCACAATCCCAGTACTTCAGAGGCTATTATTTAATTTCAGGTCTTCTCACTTAACGTTAATTGCACGCAGGAGATTGAATTATTTGGAGAGAAGCATTTATGGCCCCGCTCAAAAGATTGACAGAAACAAAATTTTATTATTTCTTCGGGTTATTCCTGAGGTGCTATAAAAATGTGGCTAGTTGTTTGAATTATTAGGCTTTTCTGTGCATAAACGTTTATAAAAAATTATCTAAACTAAAACGTGGTAAAACTAAACGTGGTAAACTAAACAATCAAAGCAAAATTAAACTGCTAATTTCAGGAACGGTGGGTCTATATTAACGAATTACATTCATCCCAAAACTTATTTGAATTTCCAAAAAGTAAATTTTACTTGTTAAAATCACAATTATTGGACAGTTTATTTCGTATTTTTACCATAATAAAATAAACCAGTAAATTTGTTCTGACGAGTTCCGCTGTTTAATTCTTCATCAATATACTAGCTATACTGTGAACCAGTCCCAGTCTCTGTACCCTAACATTTATGAGCAATGCCAAAACAATTTTATTGCCATTTGATTAAACTTGTGTTTTTCGTACCTTTTCACACGACATAATATTTATAGAACTCTGAGTTTTTCAAATGCAACTCAAAGAAGCACGTCTTGTATGCTATTCAAAGCTGCAACGCCCGTCTCCTATCACAATTTAACGTTTTTACAATTAGTTAGGGGCGTATAGAGAGCCGTACGACCTCGAGATAGCTTGGCTGGTTCCTTTGGGATTCCTGCACTAATTAGGTTCAACTTAACTCTACTCCTAAATGTGATAACACCACAAATTTTTCTCTGACAGTAACAAAAAATATATAACTTCATTAATAGTTATATAGGAAAACTTCGATAAACTTTTCATATTAATATTCATAAATTGTGCCATTTATACCTTCCTTATTTGTCACTGGGGTTTTACATTTTATTTTAAACCAATCGCTACACCCCTCATTTCTTAATCAGCATCCTTCCTGTAAAGATTAATCAACAAAAACTATATGATAACGAATGAATGATCATATTTGGAGTCAAGATCCCGAATAGAACAGTTCCGATGACGGTGGGACTAAGGGGGCACGAGTGTCGGAAACTACTTCACAGCTGTAACCGCACGAGGATACCTATTTGTGGACAGTAGTATCTCATCAAGAAACGAAGAAATAGGTACGGCCATTTGAAAATCGCCCATGGCTTAAAAGTCCTTGCTGGCATATAAAATACCTTACAGAGACAACAGGCTCGAGAGTAGCAACTTCCTGATGCGAGGACTGAGCACTGACATCACACCGTGGTCCTGAATACACCGCCTTCAGACTTCTCCGCACTATAGATCGGGGACTTTAGGCTCTGCCTGGATATCTCGAGCGATGTCTAACAATGCCGTATGCAGTGCTTGATTATCCGGTGATAGAGATGGGCTTTGTGTAGCTTACAGATTGCCAGTCTGTGTGCATCCTTATTGCAGAAGTGACTCCTGCTGCTGGCTCCTTTGCCTGGTGTCTCGAATTAAGCTGCAATAATTGCACCAGTCCCGATATAATACAATACACTCAATATGACATGTGTTACTCGTTATCCATAATTCGGCGGGGAATTTAACCTTCTCCACAAGACAAAAAGAATCACAATCGTTTCCACGAACAATATCAAAATGTTTTCTGTAATAGTGCCATCAAAGATTTTTTAAAAATGTACTTTGCTTGTTTAAAATATGGATATAGAGCTAGAGGAATGGAAACTTCAGCAATCTGATGTGGATACCCATCTATACAGTTCCGCACAGAGATTTGAACAACGAACAGACTGTAGAATAAAGTACATGAAATAGAACTACATGGAGCAGCACGATGGCGGACATAAACATAAGAGGAAAAAGCAAAATATAAGAGTTCGACCATCCGGGAAGAGGTTAACAAGCAAACCCAAACAATTCGCTATGTTTGAAATCTTTATCTAATATTAACGGCCACATCACAGACGTGACACAGAGCCGATAACAAAGAGACCCCCAAAAAACTACAGAATTACTTATAACAACAAAGGACAATAAGCGACACGCTGACACGTGCTAGCTACACTCCAGGGAAACTGATGCGAGCAAACGACGCTGGGAAGAGTAACAAACAGTAGACCATGCGACGAGAGCATGAAACGAGGGCACTGGTGTAAACAACAGACCAATAAAGTGTACTCCCAAAAGCAACAGGCGATCGAAGGGACCTGCTGAGAACAACATACGAGTACACCAAGTCGGTCGCAAATAGCATCATAACAAGGCAGCACGTTTCAAGCAACTGACACCGGAAGCCCAGCAAATGAAGTGTTGCGGTGGCAGTCTGTAATGCGGCCCTCAGCCGGCATCTATGTCGGGCCTGCTCGACGCTGTCTTCTCTGCAGCGACATACGCTCATACCTTCTTTTATTGGAAGCTAAACGTGAGATATTTGTATAGTAGCTTGAATTCAGAGCTCATTCCACTAAATTACTGTATCTGTCAAATGAAATTCAATTCGTTAACAAAGTTCTTTTACACACCTGAAACAGCACAAACAAAGAGGGTATAGTTTTACATTTTTACAACGCTTCCCAGCGTATATTGATTCTTAACAATATTTAACAAGTGGATTCGTTCTTTGTAATGTGTATTTTGTTCTCGTAACGTCTAATGACGCACTTTCTTTTATTGTCGTCATTTAATGCATTACACTTTTGTCTTTGTTGCAATTAATTTTAACAGGCTTTCAGGCACCAAATTTGTACGGTTTAACCGGTCCCTTCCTGCGTTTTAAGTCGTTTCTTTTGTGGAGTTCTCATTTCGCAGCGTCCGGACAGGACGCGCAATAAGCAAGTAACTTGGTGACGCTCCAGCAGTCCGTCCAAGTTACTTCTATTTGCGGCTTGCTCAAAATTCCATAAACAATTACTGGTCTTATAAACCTGAATCATTGGGATAATTTGTAAGCTCAATTTCCAGGTGTTGATATGCGGATTATTTAAAGCGCCAATGACTTTGACACGCGTGCAAGTTTGATCAGATTGAACAGGATCGAAGTGATTGCAAAATTTCTCCAATTTCTCCTAGACTTTCGGGAAATGAAAAGCAGAAAAAATCCTCTGACTCTGAGATGAAGTCTTGAGCGGCTCACGAGTTGGCAGTTTGTTGCCAGTTGACGGCTAAAGTTTGATCGTGTGTCTCTTGAGTCTCTTGCCCTTATAGCTGTTCACGATGGAAAAATTCACTTCTCGAAGATTTCGATTATTTATATTTATTGCCACACGCTTAATTTGCACTTGTTAAATTATATAGGCAATTTACACGATGATAAATTATATAGGCAAATCCAATTATAACTTAAAATAATGGTACTTAAATCCTCTTTATTCATTTATCGAGTTGGATCTAGCAAAACAGGTATGAAATTCTGGGACATAATTTCCTGTTGTTCGTCATTCCTAAAGCTCTTAAAAACCATGCTAAAAAATTCCAGTTGAATTAAACGTAAAATTTTCCTTATTCAAAAGTGATCATCGGAAAATTTTAAAAATGCGAAAATGAAACTTAAAGTTTTTGCGAATTTTACATATTTGCTGCCCCTTGAAACAACTTGTTTAGGCCGGTTGAGCGAAGAATCTGACTTGAATCTCGAAAACGTCGTAAAGTCAAGAGAATAATTTCCTGCATGGAGACCGAATTTCTCTGGCTTATCGCTTATCCGCCAGAAAAATACTGGGTTATCTGATTCAGGAAGCTGAGATTATTTCGTTATTTTTCAATCTCATTCTTTTTGTGAAACAATTTGAGCTATTTGAATATGGTAAAACGTAGAAAATCGCTTTTATGTGGTAGAAGGTTTAAATTCAGCAGAGCAATTTCGCATTTATCTTCTACAAGCTTGATCAAACCACGTTAGCTCGGAAACTGGCGTCGTGTTATATTTAAATGCCTGAGCATGTATATTCCACGAGAAAATTGAATTTCCTTAGTTTTGATTACATGACCGTAGGCAATCTATGGAGGGCTAGCTTTTCTTCAAGTAAATTCTTCCTATCGATATCGCGCATTGAACGAAGCGCTCTGTCACTGACACTGCCTTTGCCTGTGCTAGCTGAAATGTCGAGAAATATGCTAGCAGAAATGCTCGTTGCTCGTCCTCTCAAAAAATTCGACGGTACAGGTGCATAACTTTTTTTAGCAGGAGCGTATTCTTTCGTGCTTGTCGCTTTTGCTGGAAAATACAAAAATTGAGCGGACAGGAAAATTCAAACGATGAGTGACGGGATAAAATTCATCGCTGCACCCTGGATACAGGAGTTCTTTGGTTGTTAATTACTTAATAAAGCAAATGAAAGAGATAAGTATAAAAACAATTATGGAAAACTTGAGTGGCAAGACTTTTTTCTACGCTAGTTTTTCGCAACTGAAAAAGTTAAAACTACGACGAACCTCAATCTTGGTCATTTATTGAAGCCATGCCCGTTTACATAATTTCAAGCAGCATTCAAATTTTTCTGTTGGAAAACTCGTTTACGATTAAAAAATCCCAGCGATAAATCGAATAGATTTGTGATTTATCGAAAACTGCAGCGTCGCGTGTTCATCAATATATTCATGCTGGCGGAAAATTTTGATTCCTATAACTATCATGCCGTCATATTCCTTACTCAAACGCTGCCTAAAAAATCCACCTACGTAATGGCGAAGCATAAAATTCGTAGTTCAGATTATTAATCAGTTGATGAACCTTTCAGTTTTTATTCATGGGTGAACTTTTATTGCATATAAAGTTTTTCTGCTAAGACTCTTGTCGAGCGTTTTTTCAAATACTATAAAAATTAAAACTATTGGTTAACATTACAACTGTAGTACTCACCGATCGAAGCCATCATTCCAATCATGAGACATAGCACATTTGCTGGCGTGGAAGGCATCACATTTTATAGATAAAAACATCAGCTTAGAGACAGGTTACTGTGTATGAATTATTGACTTTTATTTCATTTGAAAAATTTTTCTCACAAGCGCGCTTCTTATATATATATATAATCATGCTCAACTTTTAAAAAATTCCAGATTTAGTTTATCCGGTCAAAAATGAGGCAAAACATCATTTGAATCTCTGAAAATAAAAATTATTACACGCTGCGAATGGGTTTTTTTGACAATAACATTTGTTTTTGCATTGGAAAAAAGAAAAACATTTTCATTGTTAGAAAAGACGTAAGACGAAAATAAAAAATTTACTTCAGCTTAATAATAATTTTTAAAATATATTTATTGGAGAAATTCTTAAAAGAAAATCATAGGTATAGCTTTATGAAAATACACTAGTGACAACCACATATTGTATTATCGAACACAACTTGAAACTTTTAACAAGGTTCTGAGCTCTCACTAACAGTTGTCGCTCCACTCGCCCTCACCACATTGTCTTAAATTCCAGTTATAATCAATTGAAGTTCCGTCTTATTACTGCAATGAACATTACACTAATCTGAATAATTTCTCGCTCCTTTATCGAGACGAGTATCCATAATACTAGGACCATTTCAAACCTGCAAATTCCAAACACTTTTTAAAGGTGATGGCTGACTTGCCTTTAAAAAAATTTAGTTACCTTCTTCACCTCTTTCTGTTACAATCCTATTTTGATCTCAGAATAACTGGAGGTTATTTATAATAAATAATTTTTAATTTAATAAATTAAATTCAATTTGATTACGAACATTGGGAACTTGGACACTCATCAAAGGATGATACAACCATTGGGCAGTTCTTTTAGTTACATACTAGAAGGTCCTCAACTGCCCTAGTTGTACGATGTTGAAAAGGGCTACCTCATTAGTCTATGCTACATGATACTCGTTAAAAACGATATTTGAGTGCGCATGTTAATGATAATGTCAATGCAGCTACAATACGGGACCTCTATTCTCAGGAGCAAGCGAAATAACTACCCACTTGGATTAATCAATAAAACTCATGTCTTTGGCTGTGATGTCTTGTTAATATTAGTTTTCACAGACCTCTCTTTACATGCCCTCTCTTTTTATGCTCTCTTTCTTATCACGCATTTATATGCTCTCATTTTACGCGTCCGTGAACTTGATAGAAGGTCGCCGTACGAAGCCGCGGTATTGGCTTGCAAACTTGTCTATTAAACGAGGTAAAACTAATTGCAGTGTATCGGGAAAAATATCTAAGACCTCGTGGTCCTATTGTGAAGGAAGGATTACTGGCCCAGGAGCTGCTGGAACATGAGATCCTTTGGTCATGGCTCTTTGAAGATCTTTACAAAATAATGTAATTGAAACACATTCATAAATTTTGAAAGGTTTGCATCCTTGCGTTTGAAAAATACGAATTTTAAATTTAATTATTGCCTCAAATCCACCAATATCTCCTTTCCTTCTTTCATAAGCCTAGCGTTGTGGATTAAGTTAAAGGACAGCGAATTATTCTTATATTCACGATCAATGTTAATTACATGTTGATTACAAGCCCCCTCCCCTTAGAGAGGCCAGGGGGTTTACTATTCATCTACAAGTCAAGGTCAATACCTGTCACAGAATTTAACTGCTATTGCTCAGCAGAAACTAAGATTATCAGCAAATAATCACATTACCCTACGATTTGAAGTGCAATCAAAGATTATTATGATTGAAGATGATTATTTATTGCGCTGATTCAAATTGCAATTTAGCACAATTACATTTCCAAGCTTAAAATATCTTATAAAGTGGATTACACTTTGAAAATGACGGAATAAGACACATATACAAATTCACAGAGTAAAACACCAATAAATACGGAGGTGAGCACAAACATAGATTTCATGGGACACAAAATCACCGGATGCTCACACGGTTCCTTTATCTTCTATAGAAAAAAATGAAGATTATATTGACCAACACCAATGAACTAAATTTGTTCGGTCTTTATTCAATGCATTTGACATACACGCTGTTCAATACACATTGTTCGCGAGAAAACCGATCTGTCATTCTTTGATGCATTACAACTGTATAAACGGTATGTATCTATTGGCACTAAAAAACTACATTTTATAAAAAAATTGTATATTATGTTGACATTCAAACGAGCTAAGTCTGTTCCTGATATTCATCATGTCATCAGGAGCCATGAAATTGCGCTTGAAATATCTTTAAATTATTAAAGGTCAGCGCCCCACTCACAAGCACTACTAGCAATCATCGATTGCGAGCCGCCGCTTCTATGACCTCGGTTCCATGCAACAAATTCTGCTTCAGCCACTTCAGCTCCACGTGCTACCAAGCTTAAGTTCCAGCCCAGGTGAGATTTCCTGGCGCTAATGTTATTATTTTACCGAAGTATAACTTCCCATTCCCGCTAACAATGCATGAAATTAAAAGCCGGGAAACGCTACTCGAAGGACATGAAATGTTCCGGATTCATATGAAATCTTGCGTGAATGAAGCTACATGGGAATTCTATATTAGAGTCTATCGCCGCATATCTGTTGTTTAAGACATAAACATACTTTAAAGACACAAATAGTACATAAATTATTTTTTACAATGTAGCTTGACGGAACTAATATTTTTGGATTATTGGGAATAAGTTGTCAATAATAATTCAAACATTCAAGCATAACATAAAACTTCATTGTTCGGTTATGAACCCGAAATTCCATTCACTTGTACCTGGGTTGATTTGGGGTGAAAATGAATGATAAATTGATATAAAAATGAATATAATGATATAAAAATGAATAAATGATAAAAATTAATAAAATGATATAAATACAGTTTCTTAACCGTTTAAATTGCTGATTTACAAACTTCAGTATAGATATTGTAACTTACTATTACAAAAAAAAAATATTATAACAAATTGCCTTAACGTAACTTTATAATGAAATACCGGGGAAAGTTAGAAGCTGGAGTTTAACGAACGTATAACTATACACTAAAGGGATTTTTTTTTTTGCATCGAACATTGCCATATAAAGATCGTAACCTCCAGGAACAGAGCGTTTTGTTGTCAGAAGAATCATTATCAGAGTGCTTTAGGATCGCTATCAGAGCACTTTAACAGAGCACTTTTGTACATGAACACTATTGTAAAATGATCAGAACACTTTTGGATTAGAAGACCAAATACTGTACAATTTCCAAAGATATTATTTCGACATCTGATTTGTGTTTGCTAAAATTCGATCTAATAATGAGTATTCAAGTGCATGATTAAATAAATTATTTCTAAATCACTGTGTGGCATAAACAATTTTTAAAGTTCAAGAATTCATTCCTTAGAAATTGAATGAGGAGTGACATTGAAATAAGAAATCAAATTTTTTAGAAAAAAATCCAAATCCGAAACAAGAATATTACGCGAACTGAATTATATAACCTGGCATGAGAAATAATCTCGTCTTAAGGTCAGTTTACAGTTCATGACTGAGGTAATACATACATATTTTATTTTCCTATACGATGGAGCTCTGAATGCATCACTCGGGACACATTGGCTTGATGTTATTTACGGTCTGGCAGCATGACCCTAATTATTAGTAATGAAGCCCAAGGGTAAAGTTTCTGCGCCAGTGTGGTTCGCAAGGCTTACATTGCTTTCACTTTGCTGGCTTTCTGGTCATCACTTCTCGGTACAGAGACAGGCCGAGACACAACCATTCACAGTCAGGGTCTCCGACCAACTGAAGCTCGTCCCTTGACCTGATCCACCAGGTGACCTCTACAGCTAAGAATCGGCGACAGGCCTACGGCCTAATAACGCTGAAACCGCTATTATTATTATTATGACAATGAAAAATGAGGCTCTATTTAAGTCTACGGGAAACACTACAAAAATTTAAATAACTTTTCTGTTTAGCTGTCAAGGGACTGCATCCCTCGAAACAAAAATGACAAAAAAATCGTGATCGTTACCGTTTACAAGGCAGGTTTTGAATTATTTGCTCGCGCATTACGAATTGAGTTCATCAAAGCTCGTTAAGTTCAGACGCAGGCCTCCGGTGTGCTTAATTGGACTCATAATGACGGAAGTAATAAGCACTGCGTTGGCCTCAAATATTCAATTGGGTTTAATGCTTTAGTATTTTATTGCTGTATTACAGTTTGCATGAAGCTTTGATACACATTGAAGCGACCTCGATGCGTAGGTGTGATCCCTGTGTCGCGGCGCGTCTATCAGTCTCATCTTGTCTTTGCCTCCTGCTGAAATGCATGTGCCTGTCCCTATAGTCTCTAGTTTCCCCACCTCGAAGAACTATACAATATCTGACCTGCTTCCACCTTATCGCAGCGGTGAAATTCTCCCCACGGTGGAGCAAGACAGGAAATTGTTACTTCGTCACTTGCCTCCTCGTGATGGGGCTGTCTTCATTTTCGGTCCACTTTTTGGAAAAGCATATTGAGGAATTACTTCCAATAGAGCATATTTTACCTCGGGAAACAAATGCGAGTCCTACATTTCCCGTTTATACCGTGTTTTTATTTTGTTTTGAAACTGCAAAAAATTCCATCACTATGAATTTCATTCGTTGTGTAAGCGATGTAATGCCAAGTTTTGCGATATAAAATAATAATTTTCATTTGAAATATAAGTTGAAATATAAACTTATAAATATAAGTTTTGCAATATAATATAATATATTTGAATATAAAATATAATTGTTCTCATTTGAAACCATTTTATCCTTTGAATGCATTTGCTTTTTGGCTGAAAATAATGCTAAGAAATAGTGAATCCGTGTTCCGCGCTCATTTTAGACGAACGGTTTACGAAAATTTTGAATGAAGGACATCTTACCTGTGTATTTTAAGTTCACGTGCACAACTTCGCTTGTCTCGTAAATGCAACAATGAAAAAAATCAATAGTGCAAAAATTTATTTTTTGATTCTTCTTTCCACCCATACTAACTACAGCAGATGATTATTTTCATGCCATTCTCCACCAATAAATTTTCAAGAATGAAAAGGTTCCGAGTGTTACGAGGGGCAACAGTCTCATAGCATAACCATTTCAACTCAATCCTTTAAATGAGATCGTATTACTCCTGTTGTAATTCAAAAAGTCAAAGAAGTCTTCAACGTTCATTGACTGTGAGATTGAATACGTACGCACTCAGCCCGTAATAAGAACTTCAAGATCCGTGAATCGGAAGAATTGAAGGCACTATAAAGGTCTTAAGGTTTAGTCCTCGGATGAAACCTTGCCATTCTTGTGCATCCTGAGCAGCCTTGGCAATAGAGATAAGAGAACGAAGCAACGAAGATAAGGTGATGACTTGCAAGTCTCTGTAAACACTATATCCTCGTTTTTGGAAATTCTTGCAGAGCTAACAGCAACCTAAGAGTTACAACTTGGTCTACTTTAAATGATTCAAGAGTCGAATAGAAATAAATGGTCTCCATTTTTCGCACCTACGCTTGTAGTAACGAACGTCATTTTGGTAAATGATTGTTTCGAAAGATTGCAATTTTCTGGAGGACGACCGTAAGAAGATCTTTAAAAGCAAATCTCACAGGAGAAGGTCATGTTTGCATACAGTTTACACTTCAACGGTCTTCCCTCTAAAATCTAAATAACACACCCGGATTAGTTCGGAGTTCTTGCATGATACTTATGCATATTTAATCGAACTTTCCTGGCAGTTGTATCGATAAAGACACATGAAGATGACTACATGCAGAGATTGAATATCAAGTGAAACGATTCTACAAACTTAATTTCCTGCAAATTTTCAGCGGTTGAGTCATTCCCGCATACCTCGCAATATTCTGCCGCCTCCGCTACGTCGGTTTGTCCCGTCCTGCTCCTGCAGTTGCTGGTATTGCATGACTCATCGGATTTAGAGCCAGAAGATTACAGAGCTCAGAATATCTACAATTTACGAGCTCGCTGAGATCTTCTGGCCATTGGAATATCATGAGAGCCAGAGTCATGGAGCTAGTGCATTGTTGGCCAACGGCACACAGATGTTTCATTTCTGCAGAAATAGAGAATTTCGTACTTTTTCCTCATGTTGATGATAAACAGAAGAGAAAACAATTGCTAAGAGATCTGATGCGAAAAAGATGAAAATGGATCTCTGGCATGATTCTGTGGAGCTTAGAGATTATCTACTTTTTCATAGCAGTGAGAGAAAATGGACAAATAGGTCGCGAAAAAAATACCTTTCCATCGACAGCGCTGATTTTTGTAATAAATTTTCTACTCTAAACATTCCCCTGAAGATTTGTGTTTAAATATTTATATCAAATTGCACGGTATAATACGAATATTTCATACATAGAATTTATGATTATACGGACTTTCATGAAAATCGATGAAATGCTGTGAATAAGTGTACGCATCGTTTAATACTATAACTCGAGTTAGAATGTTAAGTAAGATCAATCTTCTTGAAACGCCCAAAATAAGCAATACCCACTTTATTTCATATGCAACATCGAAATTTTAAACGCATTGTCCTTGTATAAATTTCATTAGCGAATTTGTACACTGCATTTCACATACATCGATTTTTGGTCACGCATTTATGTATTAAAAAGTTCACTTGAAGATAGACGTAACATAAAACAGCATGGAAAATCGATCGCTAAAATAGAAGAAAAATCTGCATAACAGTATTTTACTTGGATTATACGTGCAGAATTTTCTGAGGCAATAAAAAATACATCAATTCAAGACAAAATTTTCATGCGAGGAAACTTTTCTTCGCAACTTTCTGACTGGAAGCAATTAAACCAATTTTACGCAAAACGACGGAGAAGGAATACTGAGAATGATGCAACTTTTGCGTAAGAGTAATGGAAGTCATTTTTACAGCTTTTACTCTCTTCCTCAATCGCTGTCGAGGAAACGACAGCAGCGCAAATGATATCATCAAAAGCAATGTTCAATGGCTCCGTCGTGTTTTGCAGATTTGTGTCTTAGGTTTTCCATTTTTGGAGTGTTCAAATTCCCAATTTTGTGAACAAAAATCTGGGCAGCTTTTGAGATAGTTAACTTGCATCACTGGCCTTCTTAACGTGACAGTCAAAATTATCTGGCTTCTCATAGGCAATATTTGAGGGAAGGAAGTTTGGTCCTGTACATTAACTTGCTTACAAGAACTAAATTGCTGCATTATATAGGGAATAACGTACTTCTCAGTGCATTCCCAAATTGCTGAGTAGGCAGATCTGGGATCGTTTTAATGAAGGAGGTAATAATCGAAAAATAGTTTCGACTCCAACGAATTATGGTCAAACCATAATTGCGGTAAATATAATACATAATATGAAAAAATTGCTGTATATGCAAGGACATACTAAATAATTGAATCATTTCCATGCTCTTCATTAAGTGTTGTTTAATTGTAATCTACTTCACGGAAAAAATGAATGAACAAGATACTCAGTTACCATTATTTGTGGTCACATGTCATGCACAGAAATATTTCACAGAAAGTACATTTCATGCACAATTGTCGGAATTTTGCCAGCAAAAAAATGCGTAAACATTTTAATATGAACCGAGAAAGCGTGCAACAATTGATAATAATTTTGGACGCCGAGCAGCCATGACAGTTTCAACGTCTCAAACAATTTTTTTACAGTCTCATGGCAGTCTCAGTCTCCAACCATTTTTGGGGGCTAATGAAACGATGATGTGCCAGGGTATCGAAGAGGCTGAAGGGCATCAATCGAATCGGTGGGTAATAATGGACAGGTTACACAGTAATTTTAATGGAATATAAACGAATGGACAAAGATGTAGGTGAGAATACTTAACTTAGGAATAAAGCAAGGTACTTTGAAGGATTACATATGGCCGACGGTAGAGTCACAGACGACTGACGGTAGAGTCACAGACGACTGACGGTAGAGTCACAAACGACTAACGGTAGAGTCACAGACGACAGACGGTAGAGTCACAAACGACTAACGGTAGAGTCACAGACGACAGACGGTAGAGTTACAGACAACTGACGGTGGAGTCACAGACGACAGACGGTAGAGTCACAGACGACAGACGGTAGTGTCACAAACGACTGACGGATGAAGCATAGACGACTGGCGGATGAGGCACAGACGACGGACGGTAGAGTTACAGACGACTGACGAAAGTCACAGACGACTGACGGTAGAGTCACAGACGACTGACGGTAGAGTCAAAGACGACAGACGGTAGAGTTACAGACAACTGACGGTGGAGTCACAGACGACTGACGGTAGAGTCACAGACGACAGACGGTAGAGTCACAGACGACTGACGGTAGTGTCACAAACGACTGGCGGATGAGGCACAGACGACGGACGGTAGAGTTACAGACGACTGACGAAAGAGTCACAGACGATTGACGGTAGAGTCACAGACGACTGACGGTAGAGTTACAGACGACTGACGAAAGAGTCACAGACGATTGACGGTAGTCATAGGCGACTGACGGTAGAGTCACAGACGACTGATGGTAGAGTCACAGATAACTGACGGTAGTCACAGACGACTGACGGTAGAGTCACAGACGACTGGCGGATGAAGCACAGACGACTGACGGATGAAGCACAGACGACTGACGGTATAGAACTGACGGATGAAGCACAGACGACTAACGGATGAAGCATAGACGACAGGTACGACTGGGCGGTTCAACAGGTCTTATATACGTACTGACGAGTGACGGGAACACTGCTGTGGTAGTCTTGCTCTTAACTCGGGTGTACCGGATAGTCTCCCCAACCGGAACTGGAATAGACACAAGAGAAATCAGCATCAGCATGGCCCCTTAAATGTTTCAAACGTTGGGCAGAATTTAATGAATATGGGTTTGGCAAATTAAGATTTCCCAACAAGATCACACATTATGCTACTAACCTATGGCGCTGGCTGCCAGATAAGAGTGGCTGATGACTGACTAATGGATTCGGATTATGACGCCGAATGCGAATATTACTAACATTAACTAGAAATACCCCACTTGGTTTGATCATTACAAGATGAATGAAAAAATCAGAAGTATTCATTCAGTACATAAACAAGAAGAGAGTATAAACAAAATTGATCGAAGACCCGTGACTTACATGGACTTACATGGCTAGACAAAAATGTCAAATGTACGGTAACAGAGTTCATAGGATATAAACACATTGCAGAATCGGTTTGAATCTGAACAATACTGACACTTGCAAGATTTGTAGAGTGAATTGACAACACTAAATATCAACTTTTGGTAGTACTTACATGTAGCAACATAACTTTTAACTTTCAATCCTTTCTCTTACCACAGTCACCAAAAGGTTATGTCGGCATGAATTGAGGAGGAATAATAAATGGTATCGGCAACCATTTGGTTTACAGTTTTGTATATAGTTTGTCTCGAGCCTATGGGTTTTAATATTTTTTTTCATTATAAAAAAGGGCTGAAACGAGTTTTTCGAAAAAATTACCTTCTTGGGCTCAAATCTACGGTTTCAACATCACAATTTAGTTCAAACTATTTTTCTCCCATGCTCTGTGTTACGAAGAACATTTTGATATATAACATGTCCCGGAAAAAAATCGTTAAATATTTTTTTTAATGAACTTCAATTGGAAAAGTTTACACTTTTCTGTCTATATCTTTGCTGAACGACTTGCAAAAATTCTAAAACTTTTTCATATGTGTTTTCTGATTCATAACGAACATTTTGATATAGGAGTTGTTTCGAGAAAAAATAGTATATTAATATCTTTCAATTAAACTTTTTTCAGTATTGTGTCATATCTTTAGGAATAGATCACAGAACGAATTCAAATTTCATATAAAACTGCCTACGTGGGTTGTCAAAATTTTAATGTATTCATCATATTTTGAAAATTGTTTAGATTTCTCCATATATAAACTAAAATGTGCGTTTCGGGGTGCTTTTCAGTTTCAGGGTAACTCGGGGTAACAAACAATTTTATTATCTGTCCAAATAATTTTATTTCTGTCAACAATATATATATAAATTCGTCGATTACATAAATTGACAAAACATGATTCCCAAACAGTTGTTAAATTAAGCCGATATTTTAAATTAATCCTAATAGTTTTTGATGAAAACCATTGTTGTCCATCTGCAGAAACCAAATAATTTTTTCTGATCATTCGCACATCTTACATTTACATTGCTTCATTTTAAGGGTAATTTGCACGCAGAAAAATATTTCCTTAAGTGTTTCAATATAAATCTACGATCCAATCGAACTATCAGCCGGGTCAGCCGCCAATCTTTACGACGATGCGACAACACGAGTACTACTGGTGGGCACATAACCGAAAAGTTAGCTTCGATAACCGTTAATCCACTAACTGATAAATTAGCTTTTATAACGCTAAACCGATGAATCGCCAAAAAATTTAACTGACTTTACTGCTAACTTTTAGTATATCAATAACATTATAACTTTGGCTTACTTACTTGGGGGGTGGGGGCTCGAAAATTCAGAAAAACAGACCTAGAGAGCTGAACTTTTAATATGTTGTAGCATTGACAAGAAGCGTCCAAAAAAGTGTAGCATGCCAAAATCAAACGATGATTAAGATGTACATAAATAATTATATTTACAAATGAAATTAAGCACTATTTGACATACAACATGCAGTTATAAAACGAATAATATAGTATTAAACGCATAAGAAGCATTGAGAAATAAAAACACAAAGGTAAAAGCAGGGTTCCACTCTGCTTTTACTCTGGCTTGCCCTTCATCTCCTCGAGTTGATGATTGTTGCCCCTGGATGAGAGGTTGGCTTTCTTCTAATCCACTGACTCAAAGACAAAGAAGTCCTCTAGGTGGGGCCACGGGTTCTGAGGCCTGTCATGGCAGACCAGTGTTGCCAGTTTTTTCTTGGCGAGAATACCACTTTGCCTAGCTCAAAATACCAGAAATTCTATTGTTCAAAAACAAATTACCTCCAAATTTACTGAAACTATTCGTCAGAAACGTTGGTTAGAAACAGAGACAACTTTTATCTTATTTACTGTGCATTTATCAGGCTTGACGATAATTAGCCAAATTGAACACGTTATATTTTTTTCCTCTGTTTGGAACATTTTGACACTTTTCTTTTCCTGTGTTTGATTACATTGACACTTTTTCCTTTTTTATCGCAGTGTGGCACTTCTTCCTCTTCGCTCAACATGAGCAAGCCACGGTAACAGGTCATCTTCCTTTTGCTCATTTTCGTACAAGCTTGCATATTGCATTTACCAATATTTCGGGTGTGATCACTTGTTGCGGTTGAGCAGATAGCTTTTGGTCCGAATAGCGGCCTCCAGTACCTTATTTGAAATTTTATTTGTTGCTTGTTTTTCACATAGGTGACTTGTGAAAACACTCGCTCCACGAATGCATTGGAGACAGGTCAAAGTAGACTAAGTGCTGCAGAAGGCAGCCAGTTCTATGAATGGATGATGATTTTCAAAATCAGTGAAATATTGAATGGCACCCCAGAATTCAAGTGGCACTCTAGAATTCAAAACTGCCAAACAAAAATGGTGGAGCTTGCGTCGCAGAGATCCGTTCGACAACCTTACTGGCCATATCATCACTGATCAGTAATCAATCAAGGATCATCACTCTCGTGCTTATATTGCACTAAGCACTTTTGTTAAATGTTAACAATTAGATTGAGGTTATTTCATCAAGCGGTACACTCGCGGTTCCAAAAATGGCGGGAAACCTCTAGTCGCACCGCTCTGAAGGTAATCTATATTATCGACGCCTACGCTGGATGAAGTTCAACCTTCAGAGGTGGAATTTAATGCAGTAAATTTGCAATAAGTCAGAAAATACCAGATTTAGGCACATATACCACATATATATCCTTGCTGCTGCGCGGGCGAAAGCGCAGGGAATTTATAGAATGCTGTGCCAAGCATATTCGGAACCGTCCCCTCTATTCTTTGGAGGGTCGAGTTTGGTATCCGCGACCGGCATACAGCAAGGCGATCTTTTTGGCCCTGCTTTATTCTCTTTAGGAATTGACGAGGTGGTACGCCGGGTGAACACTGAGTTTAACGTTTGGTATTTGGATGATGGATCTTTGGGCGGTAAACCAGAGACGGTTCTCCGGGCAGTACAAAAACTCGTTGAGGACTTTAGAGCCGTAGGGCTGAAGGTAAACCAGGGGAAGTGTGAACTGATCATACTGAACCATTCGAGAGAGGAAGAGCTCGAGACTGAGGAGATGTTTCGGGGGGTGTTGCCAACACTAAAACCTGTCTCTTATACACATCTAGATGTGTATAAGAGACAGTATCTAGGCCGTGGGTCGAACCAGCCCTCGGTCGAACGGCCACTTGTCGAAGGACGATAAATTTTGGAACAGAACTATGCTATCTGAAACCTAACCTTAGATGCGATGAACGTAAAATTACGTAATTTAACGATGCCTGGAAGTCATATTCGATCCGCAGCCTGGTGGTGCACGGCAGGTGGTGGTCAAGGCCGGAAGAGGACAAAGCCGAGTGGTGCACGGCTGACTGGTGTAGGTCCGGAGAGATCCAAGGCGTTCGATTCAGGGCTTATTGGTGCACAAAATTGGTGGTGCACGGCTGCGCTCCCATAAGAGGCAGCGGGACGAGCTGTGTCCCTTGACCACAACTATGCAGCGCGGTCACAGCAATGTAGTCCTTTATGTTTTAGTCACTCCGGTGTACATCTCCACCTTTTCACAAGAGGCCCTTATGGATTTAAGAAATATTTACCACCTACATAAATACTATCAACTAATGAAATAAATAATGCCAACACCAACACGCACAATGCTACCGTCGTTCAATGCTCAGATTTCTGAAGGATATATATTTTTTATAAGTTAAACAATGTCGTCATGATTAGAATATCAATAGCACAACCTATCCACTGGCTTAACTACCCGACCATATCTCGAATGATACACAGGCTTTTTATTCGATATTAGACATTGTGGGGAGTCGCCCTGCAGCGGCGCTCCAACAACGTCAGGTCGGTCCGCACAGCGCTCCTCGACACCACTAGTCAACACATGTGGCGCTCCAGCAGTTTCAGCTGCCCCGGCCACCGGCGTCCTTAACCTCAGAGGCAGCACAGGGCCAAACATCCTGCGCCATATTTGCTGATGGTACAACTGGGTCAGGTATAGCTTGCAGAAACTTTCTGTTGCGAACCAGGTACGACGAGCTCCTTTGCAGCGCTGTAATCGTGTAATATCACTCCACTCTTTATCGTGCGGTAATCTGACTCGAAATTTTTTTACGTGGTCTCAGTTTTGGCAGAGGACTAGCACCATTACGTTTATTAAAGTTTTCTGTTGACTTCAGTTTATCCTTGGCGGCCACCCTTCTGACCCTATCAATGTCTGGCCAGCGAGGCAGGAGTGCACATGACAACACACGCAGCCTAGTGTGTAATCTGCGCCCCTGCAGCAGCTAGGCGGGGGAACAGCCGGTAGTGTACAAAGGCGTGTTTCTACAATTCATTAGAGCAATCCAAGTAAGCGTCTCAGACAGGTCTCAGACACATTGACTGGTCTCAAACACTAACAATGTCTTCGCAAGAGGATACCACAAAGACCGAATCAACTAGCACTTGCTGAGACGAATTTCGGCAATTCCGGGTCAAAATAAGCAAGGGCTGGTTCGTTTCGAAGAACACTCGTAATCTTACGAAAGGCAGCTTCCTGTTGAATATCCCAAGCCCAACACGAGTCTTTCTTTAAACGTTCGTGCAATGGTATTCCGTACTTTGCGCATCGGGAACAAACTTTGTGAGAAAATTTAGTATTACCAAGCACCTCCTGGTTTCAATCACGTTCTGAGGAGCACTCAGGTCATCCAAAGCTTTACTTTCTCAGGGCATACTTCAATGCCCTGCGCTCTGACAACATGCCCCACTTTAGGCACATTGCAAATAAATTTATCCCTATTCAACTTCGACCCACAGTTCTTTATTCTACGTAATACCTCCCTCAGCGCTCTATCATGATTCTCTTTACCTCTCCAAAACACGATCACATCATCCATATACACAACATTGCCCTCTACTCCCTCCAATAACATGCTAAGTTTCTCTGCTGGTGAACTTCGGGGGCAAGGCTGATTCCCATTGGCAAACGCTTAAATTGACAGCGACCGAAAGGGGTTATGAACGTCGTGAGAGCACGTGATACTTCACAAATCTGAATTTTGAAGATCCCAGACGCAGCACCGAGCTTTGAAAAGCAACTAGCTCCAGAAAAATAGTATGATAGTTCGTTGAATGTTGGATTTTGAAAGGTTTCTCTCATAAGAGATCTGTTCCTTTCCACGTAAATCCTTGCTTTCTTCTTCCCAGATTTTAAACTAGTGACAACTGGAAAAACGGCGCTTACCCAGTTGGTTGGACTCGAGACAGATTCAATCACACCTTCCCTTTGCATTCTATCAAGCTCGGCCGCAGCAGTGGTCTCGAAGGCACAGCAACACGACGAGCAAAGTGCAACTTCACAGGATCGAACCTGGGCTTCAAGTGAAACTTTACAGGCTCCGTGCGCCAAACCCCGAACCCAAACAACAAATCGTCAACGGTGACATCATCGATAAATTGTACAACTCCTAACGTACAGGAGGCTTTTCTGCTCAAAAGATTCGACGAACAATGTTTAGAAGTCAAAATATTGTCTCTGTGCAATTGGCACCTTCATAAAACGTTCGTCAAGTCACTTTACCTAAAACAACCAATTCCACATTAGGAGTAATTAACTTCTTATCAGAGGGCCTTGGACAAGGTGGATTAGTCTTATTGATAAAAGACTCGAAATTCAGGATGCCCACATCGGTACCTGTGTCTACTTTGAATGGGAAGGTTTCATTCTTATTCAATTTATGATCTATTACCCCTTTAGAATTACCCTCAACCCCACATTCACCTATAAAGTAAGTTGGTTCGGTTTTGTCTTCGTCCCTGGAGTCCGTACGTGCGTCGACGTCGATGATTTCGTTGATTCCTCTACGTGCAGGCGGCAGGCGCCTGGAAAGACCTGGCCCCAGAGCTCCCGCTTCGACACGCTCTGCTAAAGTGCTTGTCTCTCCCACATTTGTAGCATCTTCTTCCTGCCGCTGGACATGTTGGGATCATGCTCACGACAGTTGGTGCAAGGAAGTCCCCTAAATCGCTAACCCTCGATTCCCTCGTTGGCGCACATCTAATGTTTTGGGGTTGATGCCGCACATTGACCGCATCGATGCTTTTCCGCTCCTCTGCCCGACGTCCCTCTCTCACGTTGCCGTATGATCTGGTGAACTCTATAACCAAATCCAAGGTGAAATTTTGCATATTACTCAATTAGAGATGCTCCAACTTCTTTGTCAACTTTTCATCTCAACAAACTGGTCGCGTATTCTCTAGCGCTGCTGCTAAAATCACAATCCCGAGAAAAAAAACGGTAGAGTGCACAGAGGTGAGATTCCTCATTCTCATTCTGCTGTTGTACTCTCCGCTAATATATTCGTCTTGGTCGAATTATGTTTACCTTGGGTTTAAAATAATCGTCATACTTCTACATTATCTCTAATTTTCTACCGTCTGTTTCACCGAGTTCGAAAGTGTGAAATATGTCCTCTGCCTCAGTTCCCGCACAGTACTTGAGACTTGCAACTTGTGCACCCTCGCCTAAAATTGAGAGGCGCCGGTGATCTATACTGAGCCATTTCAAAAGTCTACCGTGAAATCACTCCTATCACGGTCGCCACCCGGGGTACCATGTATGGCCCAGCGAGGTAAAAATCACTGACACAAACAGGGATGTGTATTTCCAATACCAGCCCGACACGTATAGTTCAGCGAGACGAGCTGCGTCCCTTGACCACAACTATATGCATCGCGGTCACAGCAATGCAGTCCCTCATGTCGTACAGAACTTTGTTATGAAGTAGGTGAACAGACTGGCACGCGCACGCCTAGCTGTGGCATGTGGTTTGGGCACGAATTATTTAGTAGCTGAAGGTGTGCTCGGGGGTGATGTGGTTCAGTCCTAGGTGGTTGGTGCGGTGTCAGCCGAGCCGAAGTTTCACGCGACCGTGACTAGCCCGGATCGGTCATGGTCAGCCAAAACACCTGTTTCCACGGCATGCACAGCGTTAAGATATGGTGAGAGAATCGCGGAGATTTATAGCGGAGAAGACTACGAAGTCAAGAGATACTTTCTGAGACATTACGAAGAATGAGTACCGGAAGTGCGACTGTGGTTGCGGAAGCGCTGTTTTGCGGTTCAACTTCAGACATTTTAACTGATCTGCCAGGATTGCAACAATCTACGCCAATCAGAGCCTTACGCTCCAGAGGCGCAGTAGCGGATTTACCCTACGTACAAAATAGACTTGAAGCATCGTAAACGGCAGCATTAGACGTAATAGGCAATATTTAATGTATAAAATGATATTTGACATTGCCTATACATACTATTCTTTCTGTATAGAGACAATCTTTAGCAACCGCTGGTTAAAAAATTAGGTCGACGAGTATCGGTAGTAATCGTATACATAATCGTAGTAATCGTATAAACGCCTGCCAGTTGCGCGCAAACGACTAAATGGATCATTCAGTGGCCTTTGATGTCGGGTCTCGTAAAAATTTACTAGATTTAAAAAATTTCATCGTTGAAGGGTTAAGTAATTTCGAGAAGGGAGGGTAACTGGTTGTTGCTATGCTTTGATATGCTCTACTGGTTTTGCCAATTATTATTTGTGTGACTAGATTAGATTATACACACTCACTTTTGCTTTTCTCTTTCCAGACTCGTAGATATAAGTTCAATTATATAGATCCTGGTCCTGGATTGGCACCACAATGCGTAAGTAAAGAATAGCTACTTATATTAAATATCAGTCTGCTTATATCGCAAGTTCACAGAGTCAGTCTGTGTCCCGCCAGTCCCCGTTTTTCGATTCAATGTTCGGTCTCTTTTAGGTTTTCTGTCTGACTTACAATTTTGACTTATAAAATGATTGTATTCATTTATAGTTTGTTGAACTGATGATGGAGCTGGACTCCGAAACGTTTTCAATATCGATGTGGTGAATTTGCTTGGCGTTTTCTTTGCTTTTAAATTCCTAAAGAATGGCTCAGAAGTTTTTATTTAAAAAAATGGCCCAATGGTTAGCAAATAGTAAGTGCTCTTTGTCTCCGCAGAGCCTTGGGGAGAAATTACAAAATTGTTGCAAAATCAACAGCAACAACAAAATACAGAGAACCAGCAACTACCTCAACATGTGAAGCCTCATCAGCAAATGCTGCAGTACATGCTGCACAAAATTCAAGAGCTGGAACAAAAAAATAGAGGTAAACACTTCAAATTAAATATTCTTGTATAGCATTGACGTTTATAGATTATGTTTACCAGATAACGTGTTTTGTTTGGATATACCTACGTCTTCAGATTATAAAAACTATATTATAACCCTACTACTAATTCTTGGCAACCCTTCTAATTTGAAAATTGTAAGCTCCCCTTCACCCTACGAATTTTCACATGAAAATGATGAATGGTATTCATATTGTTATAACTTATAACATCATTGACACATTGTTGTAATATCATAGATTTGTATCATGTTAATATTTTTGAATATGCAGCAAATGGCTGCTGTACTGTCCATAACAGATGCTGACACAGAGAAGAAGCAGAAGCTCGTCCGTGGAGCAGCAACTCGTGCAGCTCAGGCATGCGTACAAGCGCCAGCGCGAAGACAGGTGAAGAGCAATTTGATACGACAGACAGTGACTAATTCACTTTTTCTAAGTGCTTATACTGTGGCCAGCATCAGAGAGGCCCACACAGGCTGCTAGTTAGTTGATGCTCAACCAACGTTTACTTAGCTTTTGGGATTTTTATAGATGGAAAATTTGTTTAGAATAGAAAGAATAAGTAGCTGCTCGCAAGTCCCTTCTCCTCTTAAGGAAGCACTTTAATATGTGGCAGGTGCATCTGCACAAAGTCATCTTCATGATTTGGTAACTAACATCTCACTCTCTGGCGGCTTGCGGATGTTGACTGGACATTTCTTCTTATTGATTAAATATCAAATTCGTTAGGTGCTTGATTTTCTTAGTGGTCTGCTGTGCAGTCTTCAATTTATTCTAAAGCGACATTAACTGCGCAGCACAGTTGACTCCAACCTCAATAATTTTTCTAGACAAGAAATAAGGAAAGAGGTTGATGATTTGCAGGACCTGCGTTTGAAACTCGATTTAGCCAATGAGAATGTATCCACGGGCTTGTGGATTTACGAAAAAGACAAAGGGGTGCTGGACAGAGTTGGAAGATTACGATGCTTACGATTCAAAGCTAATTGCTGCCGTAAGGCTTTTAGAGGGCAGGCTGCAGGTTACAACTTCCGCATCTGGCCATGAGCAATTTTGTGAAATTAACCGCGTAAGCAACCAGCTAAGGTTACCTCAATTTACTCTCCCGACTTACCGCCATTCTAAAGATGAGATCCTCTGAAGACTTTTTTTGCCAAATTTGGGAATTTAATGAACAAGTATACGTTGTCAAACTATGAAAAATTTGTCTTTCTGGGGAATCAGGTCAGCGGGGAAGTTTCAACTCTAATTCAATCTCTCGAAGAGGCCAACCAGTCATATGATGCAGCCAAGGATCTCCTCACTTAAGCTTTTGCATCCCTTCTTACCCAGAAGTACGAGATAATCGAAAGATTCTCAAGCTGAAGGATGGCGGAGATCCATATGCCTTTATTAGGGAGATGAGTTATTATGGATGTCTCTAAGACACTGCAAATAGATTCGGAAATGATTCTTCAGTAATTCATCTGGAGCGGAATGAATGAATCTATGAAGCAACACTTTATCACCATCACCAATAGCAATTAGTCTTCTCTTCTTTACAGGATATAACTGCGAGCTCGGCGGTAGACGTTTGGGGTAGACCAAAGCCCGTCAAACAAGCGCCGACCACCACCTACAATATATAATTGCATCTTGTACTCCAAGCATGGTAAGGAGTCTTCACACCCCATGTTCAAATACCTAATATCGCTGAACTTGGATTCGCACATTTTATACAGGCATTAGTTGAGCCAAGTTCAGCGAGTCACAAATAAAGCAGCTGCATTCAAACGTTCATGCAAGCACTGTGCAGGCCAGCATTTTACTTTCCTCTATGCGAAGCGTATTAGGAGTGTACTCCCTAGTGCAAAGACTGCGTCCGGGCTATCTGCGTCGCAGCCCTCGGCTAAACAAAATGAAAAAATTAGTTGCGCGGCTCTAGTGCATTCACAAATTCTGCACCTGCGATTTGGAGATGCGGTGATTCTGCCAACATTTTCGGCTTGGCTGAACAATGGTCGTGAGATACGCGGACCTGAAGATTCTGGGTGTCATTAAACTAACTTCATTTCATGTAATGTAGCTGATGGAGAAAAGCCCAGGGCTCTGAAGAGGATTTTCCCCTGACCATTAACGGTTTTAATTCGTCAGGGAGTGTAGATACTTAACTGGTAGAAATGAAATTTTTTTTTGCCTCGAAACTTCACGCGTTGGAAGCCGTCGTTCTGCCAGAACTTCCTACTGTTCATAATTTCGTTGATGAATATTATACGCTGGGCGATGATTATTTGATTGGTGGCAGAGACCAAATTTCAAACATTGACTTGATTCTAGGCGCTGGCGCCAGTCACTGCCTACCGTGCAAAACCGTCGCTTATGGTAAGCATAGTCGATCGGTATACCTTGATTCAGCTTGCGCCGTTCTGCACATTGGTTTGATTGACCAGAATTTGCGGAATTCTGGTGCGTTACCCATGTTTCATGGTGATCATAACAGTCCGGCGCTAACCTCTTCTAGGCAAGTGACTACACCCGCGGATGTTTCTGGCGATGAAACATCCAGCGGTTTACTAGAGGGATCGATTCTCAAATTTAATTGGTGCACCAGGAAGGTGTCGCTGAATAGCGTTACGATCGAGTCAGAACTCGAAAAGCCGATTGTGCAAGCGCTAGACGTATTGTGTTCGGGAATTTTAGAGAGCGCAGATGTAGAGACGGGGAATCGGGCGGGCTTTAAAATGCGTCGGTAGAGAGAATCATTTCGAACAGCACTCCAGACGACAGTGGGCGAATAACTATGCCAATTTTGTGGAATGACCAAGTGGCCCTCAATAAGATAGGAGTTGTGCAGAAATCTTCAGGAAATATGCCGCATCACCGAGCCAAGAGATGGTGCTTCACATATTACTTTCAATATGAAAATGAGATTAGCACTGTGTTTGAACAAATCGGACTCGATCAACGTCTAAAGCGCCTAGTGATGGGTATTGAGCGGGCACCTACTACTTCGAGACCTCATATTCAAGCCCATCTTGGTCATAATTTGAAACTAGCCCAGCAAATTCTTGGTAGTAATCTTAGAAGTTTGCGAAAAAAAAACACCCTGTCCATGGCAAATGATAATATCCAAGAACAGGAGCGTTTGGGTTATCATTGAGAGTTAACGTTGTGAACGCATTTTTGGAAGAAAATCCGTCAGTGAGATTTTTCGCTCACATGCCAGTATTTGGACCTGACAAATATTCAACGAAATGCCCAGTAGTTTATTTGACTAATTTATGTGGGCAGTCGCATAGTGGGCTTTTGGCGCTTAACCACAACCAGTGCAAGTTTGCCAGACCATGCTCTTAACAGGAAAATTGGTGCCCGCCTGTTGATTCTACGATTTGATGAAAATGTCTTTGTTTTGATTTAGTTAAGGCCTTTCCTCAAATAGCGCTTGCCTCCTACGATCAAAATAGATTATGCTTCTTGTGGTACGTTAACGCTGAACGAGACGGTTTCTCCGTGCATGGTAGACTATAAATGTAAGAGGCCCCCATTTGTATTGAAATGTTCCCCAACATTGCTCATGCTTGCCCTGCATAAAATTCTAATTCTAGACGATGATGCACTCATTGACATGAAGCGCGGTGTTTACGAGTTGATGTACATGGATTATGGTGCCATCGCTTACAACAGCTCAGCAGAGCTGAATAAAATGTTGGTCATTCCTTCAATTTTCTCCCCTTATTGATTCACTCTGCAACAATTTACTATTAACGATCCTGGCGTCCAGGAAATCGTTGACGAGAAGTCTCAAATTCAGACTCAAGTTACAGTGAATATGCTTGGCCTCCAATGGAACCGCTCAACTGGTTGCATTACTGCCCCTAAACTTCAGTTGAACGCGGCGGCCACCACTAAGCGACAACTACATTCCTCAAGCGCATCAAATTTTGAGGTTCAATTTCAATGGTCCCACGTTGAATCGTACAAGATTATTTGGGCATCAATTACCGTGTGACACTGTGCTTTATTGGGATTGCAAATTGAACCCTGACATGCTGCTCGGATGGGTCAATATTGCCAATCAGATCACCGCAAATACTCAAATCTCCATCGCAAGATACGTGGGCAAACGTAATGACACCTAATCAGCAAAAAATTAAACCAGACGACTACCGTGTCTAGAATTACAGGCGATCTCATTGGGCACCGCGACCCTCTCAAATGCCTCCGAGGAATTAGCAGGCGAGACCTGTGTTGTTCCTATCAAAATTAGAGCTGTTAAACTTTATTCAGATAGCTTTGTCTGTTTGAGCTGGTTGAATCTACATATCACTAAATTGGACAGCTTAAAGCGTTCAAGCTTCGTGAAAAACCGTCTTGCGCAAATTTCGAAAATTGTTTTCTGTTCGGTGTGGGAGCAGAAAATTCCGAAAACAAGTCAAATTATTTCAGTTGACCAAACTTGGAGGCATTGACCTAGCCAACGAGATGCCAAAAATAATTGTTCCTCACCCTTAAATCACGCCTGCACTTACAACTAACGGTTACCGGCGACTCGTGCAGCGAGCCGTTACTCGCTGTGGATTCGGGTTAGTCTTTCAAAACCCTCGTGAACACGATGAAGTTTGTATTAACATTTGCAGATAATTTGAAGGCAGCGCTGATCGCAAGAGACCCGGTAAAGTTTCAGCATTTTGAAGCCTCGCACGAGTGCTAAATTGTCAGTCGCGGCTCATAGATCCACCATAATGACTGATCATCGGAAAAACTTTCCAGACGTGTTCGCGTACTTTAGTTCAAAAGAACAAAGCACCGAGGAGCATGCCGAACGTCGTTTCGATGATCAACGTCTTCAAAGATGAGCACGGACTCCATAAAGAGTTGAAAGTAAATTCAAAAGGTGGATCAGCAGCTACGATTATCCTATGGTGTTGTCCAAAAAATGGTGCATTGCCACAGAAAATTATTAGAGACGTACATAGCGCCACAGAAACGCAAGTTTGTACACCGTCCTCAGCGAGGTCACGGCTTTGACGTCGCCGTGCGCCAGAGCAGCGCAGGTGGCCAACTCAGTCGACAATCCCTGAGCCAGTGGTCATTACTAGGCAGGGACAGCAGAAGTGTCAACGTCACTTTTGTGTTAGATACGCCGAGGTGCGACGCGAATGTTAGATTCCTCACTCCTTTTCTGCGGTTAAGAAAATCACTGACTTTACACAAAAGAGCTTTAAGTCTGTGAGATTAAAAGAACTTTAGAAAACGTGCATCAATTGCCGTATAGTAAGCTTGGGAACCTTTAAGCTGAATCAGAGCCCCTACCGTGATTTTAGGGTAGATATGCCTAATGTACCTTTTCGGTCCCTATAGGGTAAAAGTAGCAGGCATTCCTTCCTAAGTATACGTCTAGTCACTAGTGTATCACGTGTTTGTGGAGCCGGGCCATAAACTTTGAAGATTTCTCTTGATCTTTCCACGCACAAAAATTTGCAAGCATTTCAGCTGCAAACATTCGAATTCGGCGTGCTCGAGCCTTGTCTCAGCGATTTAGGTCGGTAACGTTCTTCTAATGTTTCAGTGCAACCAGCGCGATTGCTAGACAGTAAAGATCGTTTTGTGCTCTAGTCCCACACAAGACTTGCCTGGAAGGCAAGACGTGCATCGGCCCGAACTGCGCTTGGTTTCGGGAGGCAATTTCGCACTGGACAAATTGTGCCGGTCTGACTGTAGTTGTAGTTTGTGAGCCTAGTAAGACCGCTGAACCAAATTGGAAAAAATAACGGTATGACTGACAATGCTTGCACCTGGTATGCCCGACCATCAAGAGCTACAGCAACACCAACAGCCGCAACAGGAACAACCTAAGAAGCTTTAAAGAGGAGCAAGCAAGACGCATCCTGGCTTGAAGGGCCAAACATGAACACCGAAGTGCCAATTGCGTGATTACGGGCACCGTTATAAAGCCTATGGCAGCTGAGTCAGTGAGATCCGGACTCGAGAGATGTTTGGATTGCGACTTGTACAGCGAATCCAGCGACCAGCCCAGCATGTTCGACGAAAATCTGCTAGAAGCCGGTCTAGCGGGCCAGCCTGTGACATTGAAGGAGCCGGTGCTCCTCCAGTGGTCTCATTCGTGGTGCTGGTCTCGTTAACTGGCCCCCTGTTGATATACCTCTGTTTTCGTTCCTGAATCCAGCAGCAAGCACGTTCAGCTTTCCGGGTGGCGTTAGCACCACACGGATCTTTATGGTTACAACTCCCATAGTATCTCAGCTCGCTTCCACACCTTGCACCTCAACCGTCATGCATGTTCCAAACAACCCAACCTCTGCCCCACCTCTCTCTCAAGACTAATTTTGACGAACATTGAATATTCACGTTTTGTTCGAGCAACATTTAGGCTGAGTTTTAAATATAAATGTCTGAGTTCGGTTGAAGCTCAGTTATAAAAAAATAAATTGATACTTTCATATTGTCCTTATTGTATATCGTCATGTTGTCGGTTCAGTGACAACCTTAGTTTGAAAAATCAATTAAATTGTATCGCTAATTAATATAATTTTTTACCGAGGGTCTGGGTTCCAATTAATTCTCCAATATCTAATATCGCATGAATAAATGATGAGACGGGCACTTCATTGGTAGTAAATATTAGTAGATTGGATTACAGGATAAGGTACGATGAAGCTTTATACAAGCAAATAAGAAGGCGAAGTTTACGACAAGCGAGTTGGTAGCGAGTGCCAGAGTCGATAGAATAGACGTAGTGGACGCTGCGGACGGGCTGCAGCTACGAAGCTTTGGCAATGACTGAGTGGTGGTGACACTGGTGAGTTTGAAGCGCTTTATATAGAGTGAGACCCACCACAGTGACATCACAGAAGGTGACGTAAGAGACTAATGACAAAGTGGGTAGGTAACGCTGACAATATACATGTTGTCTATGCTAGTATTCAACTTGCGGCAGTTTTTAGCAATATTACCAGGAATGGAACAATTGTAGCATTTTCTATCATTAGCATGATGCTCGCGATGAGACATTATAAACTGTTCCCTTGTCATTAACATAACCGCACTTAGCATAAGGATGGATGGCTTAAAAATTGTCTGCTACCGTAATTATCTTTTCAGACTGTGATCTATAATTAGTCTACGCTTTCTACTGCCCTAATAATGAGATCCTTCAGCAATAGTTCTCTAATACAATTGAAACTTTGTTCTATTTCACTCACTTGATACCAACGAATGGACATTAGTGTTCGACACTCTCAGGATATATTGACGGAAATTTTCTTTGCCCTGCTTCGTGTTTCTGAAATATATTTGGTAGTCATACGCCATAGAGCCAAAACTTTACAATTTTTTTCTTCATCTCTTCGTACGTAATATCAGCAGGTAAGGTTACAATTAATGAAATGACCCTCGACGATGCAAATCCGTTATGCAATGCCGACATCGCAACAGGATCTGACCATTTTGTTCGCAGAAAGAACCAATTCAACAGTGGTGTTGCTCCCTTTCTCTCGCGGTATTTTTCCTTCTCCCCTTCTATCGCATCTGCTCCTTTCTTACTAGCTAGGTTAAGTAGTGCTTTATCAGATAATCCTTAGTTCCTCACCAACTACGAGTTTTAAGATCCAATTCCTCCATTACTTGAATCGAAACACTCGGCACGATCATTTTACCTTGTACCCACCTAGTTATAGATTTACCCAACTAACTTTTCCGAATGCAATCTTGATACAAAAGGCAATCAACAATTACTCTAATCCAATGGATGCATGAATTTTACATCCTGGTCGAGCCCCATATCTAATGATCTTACGTGCCGAGGTTCAAATAAAATCTGCGTTCAGAAACAATGACACATCCCTGCGACATTTCTTCTCGCTTCTAGTCACCAAATGTGGAACATCGGATTCACAGCCTCCCTGATAGCAATAGCATTGTTGACGCTCCGATTATAAAAGCCTTCAAGAATAGACTAGACGAAGCAATGCAGGAGCGTATCTTCGGTCTTAAAATGCCTAGCACCTTACGGACATTGCAATTAGTCCACCAGCTATCTCAATCAATCGTCAGTCATGGAAAGATCGGGTTCAAAAGGCCGGATCCCTTGTCGAATAAGTTTCGAAAAGTACAAGAATCGGCAACAGGCCATGGGCCTATTTCTTCAATGCCGACATTTCTATTCTATACTAGATTAAAGTTAATTAGAGCACAGACGCGGCAAGGCGTAGATGTCGGCTTGTTCTACGGTGACTCCTTATGCAGTTACTGCATAACACACACAAATCCTTGCACGTAACCCATAGAATTCGCACACTGCTACGGCCTACGGGATGCTACTCTTAATTATAAATTCAACACCTTGGTTACTCTGATTTTTTTCTTCATCAAGTGGATTTAGAAATCGAGAATATTCTGCCAAGATCACTACAAAATCGCTTCTTTGTTACGACACAGTTTATTATTATTATTCCACGAAGCATTTATCGTGGCGTCTGGTTCAAACGAACTTCGAGGGCACGTCATGCATATGATTAATAGCATACGAAAAATAAATAGACACAAGAAGTAATGGGAACGGATGAAATGACTAAGCACTAGATTCATAGGCTCTACAATAGTTCCGTCTTTAGGCGTCGACGAAACATTTGCAACGAAGGAGCCGAAGTTACGGAAGCCGGCAGACTGTTCCAGGTTCTAGCAGCGGCGACCGGGGAAGCTCTGTCGCCGACGGTAGATAGGCGTGTAGATGGTATGACGAGCGCAATCGTCTTCTAGACGGCAGATCCGAAACGCGCTGTAGGCCTTACAGAGATGAGGAGGCCCCAGACAGTGAAGGCATCGGAACGTCAGAAGAGCGACCTTGAACTGCGTGCGCTGCTGAATGCGCAGCCAGTGGAGATCGCGCAATATCGGCGTCACATCACTCACTTGGTCGAATTTATGCTCATTGCACACGATTCGAGCAGCATCGTTCATTACAGATTGCAGTTTATCAAGTGCCATGGTCGGAAGTCCATAAAGTGTGGCATTATCATAGTCCAATCTGGTTAGAACGAGTGCCACCACAAGGGCCTCAAAGACCGGCCTCGAAAGACATCGGCTGATACTACGTATTCGTCACAGAGCTTCAAAGGAAGCGGTGGTGACTATGGCAATCTGCTTGTTCATTGAAAGTTCAGAGTCCAGCAGAATTCCCAGGTTGCGAACTGCGGGCGCAGGCATGACTAACTCGTCGCCCACGCGAACAGGGTTGGCTGAAAGCTGATGCTGGCGCCGATCAGTCGCAAACCAAATAAAGTCGGTTTTTGATGTATTGAGCTGGAGCCTGTTGGAGCGCATACAGTCTGAGACAGCTTTCATGCAGGCAGATCTTCGATACTGCAACGCTGCGGCGTTAGCCGGTGCACCGTAGTCATAAATTTGGGTGTCTTCGGCGAAAATATGCGGATTCAAACTATGTGAATCAATTATATGCAATACCGTGGCAATACGTCGACAGTATATAACAGGAAGCGGATCGGGCCGAGAACTGCTGATCCTGTGGTACGCCATAAGTGATCAAAAATGGCGTAGAAGAGTGTTCCCGCGTCAAACGCATTGGAAGCGATTGTCGAGATAGGACTAGAACCACAGCAGCACTGTGCCGCGCAGGCCGAACGATACGTCAAGTCGACGCAACAAAGTGGCGGGGTCGACCGTGTCTAACGCGGCCGCCAGGTAGAGTAAAGCTAGTGAGTGCCACATTTTCGCTGCGGTCTACTTCTCGTAGAACATCTGAAAGAACCTTCATCACAGCGGTTTCCATCGTGGAGATGACGGTATGCAGACCGGAGACGAGGCCTCAGACCGGACTGCTGAAGATGGTTTAGCTGTCTAGCCACAACGCGTTCAAAGATTTTCGACATTATTTGGGATCGTATGCGTTAAGGTCTGTTTTTTTAATAGAGGAGTAATGTAAGCTGATTCGAAGTTCTTCGGAACAACACCGTCGGTGAGGCAGCGGTTGAAAAGTTCGACCAGAAATGGTGCTAGGGTTACAACATTCCCCTCAAGTAACGACGTTGGCAGCGCTGGCATCGCTTGTTGGGCAGCGCGAGCACTTCAGCGATGACGTCGTCAGCTGTAACGCGAGTGAATTCTTGGAGCAAGCAGTCAAACGGGTACGGGGCAATTGCTGCCGGCGGAGCATCGGCTGACGTTGCTCGCTCAGCAGAAATTTTATCTTAAAAAACCGCATGGAATTCCTCCACGCTTAGGTCACCCGAAGCCTCTGTATGACCTTTTCCATGAGTTTAACAAGCGAACACCACAGCGCGCGAGGATAACTGCGTTGCGCGTCGACCCTCTGGCGCCCCCTCTTTTAGAACGAAGGTCGACATAATTGCGCCGTGCATCTTGCCAGGTGGAGGCCACATCAGCGGCAGCATCAGGATTGCCGCGTCAGTTCGCCCGGTTGACAGCCCGCTAGAGCAGTCGAATCCCCCGCTTCGAGACTGGACCATGGAACAATCATCGAACCATGGATAGGAGACTTGTTGGGATACCATAACTGTGCGTGCAGGAATCAGGTCATCGAGTGCATAGGTTATCTCGGTGTTGTAGAGTAATGCTAGGTCGTTTACTGATAGTGCCAACCATGAGTCAGAGCGACATAGTCAGGACGACTGCAGCTTTTCACGTAAGACATCGCCGTCGAGACCGCGCCACGGACGACAGGTAACAGTCGAGTACGCTGGCACCGGGCGCACACATGGCACCGTCCACTAAAGTAGTCGTGGTCGGATATTGCGATCTCGATGATGTCGACAGGCAGACATTAAAGGTCAGCACGCGTGATGACAACGTCCAGCAGTCCGCCCATGTCATGCGTCGGCAAGGTCACGTGACAAACCATGCCGAAGGTGACCAGAAGGTCGTTCAGATGACGAGCCGATAGGTCTTCGATGCGATTCAGTCGAACATTCAAATCGCCGGTGATAAGGACATAATCAGGCTAAAGTCACGGTGGAGACATCGTTCCAAGTTGACGAAAAAATCGCGCGACACAGCAACCGATCCAGGACGGTAGATGGTGACTGCAATGCCCGTAAACGAGGCACAGGTGAGGTGACCCTAGCTGGCCTAGCACATAGCAGTTCAAAAGTGATGGGTTAGGAGGCCGATGTCAAGAACGGCAAGCTGCAAGCCCCCCACTGGCGACGGTAGCTACTCCACCTTAATTCGTCGCCAGGGTGTCGGGTTGCATGCGGGGCTGCGTGCGCTCGATTACCCTGAGTCCTTCAGCGCGAAGACGCGCGATGCCAACAGAGTCAGCGTCATGCCAGGTCTCGGTCAGGAAGACATCTAGCGAGTGCGAGCGACAAGTGTGAAGAAACTCATCAACCTTGTTATTCACCTAACGGATGTTGAGGCAGCCGAACGATAACTGGCGACACGGCTGCACACAGTGGCGATTAACATGAACACTAAGCAGGTTTTGAGGACCACGGGTCGACATAGGCCAATGCTCAGCAGCAGCATTCGCAGACGTTGAGTTTGTCGCAAATGGTTTCCGCCGTAGCAACGGCCTATCGCCTGTGATAACGAACACACCGTTGTCACGCACTGCTCGATAGGTGGCAACAGGACGCCTATTTCCGTCAGCACGGCATCCACGATAAGGCATGCGAGCTTTGAGAGGCGCGAGGAATGTCGCGATGAGTTAATCTATTTTCTCAGAGACGGATGGATTAAGGGCTGCAGCAGCGGACCGCAGGCCGAGCAGTCGCTTAGTCAAGTAAGCTAACGGCACCATAGATAGCCGTTAGCTATCGGCGTTAACCGATAGATGAATCTGGCCGGCGCCAGATTCAGCTTGGGTCATATAACAGTGACGCTCATCTACAGTCAGCTCAAAGCTTAGTTTAGCGAACGCCAAACCGAATACTCACAAATTTGTCCTGCCAGTCAAAAACAAACGTCGATCGACGTAGTTTGCGTCAAGCAAGCTGCCTGAGTTTCAAGAACAGAAAAACGGTCCGGCAACAAGCCCACTACAGTAGTCTCGAGACAGTAACGGTCTTTTCGTAGTGTCGGGACAGTAACGGTCAGGTTTAAGGCACAGTCAGCTCTTCTATAGTCAGTTTGAAGCTGAAAATAGAAAACGCCGAAACGAAAAACCACAATAGATATAGTTCCCGGTAAAAAAAAAACATGCATACGTCGTCGTGGTAAATATTTTACGAGCCGGAAGTGCTTCCAATTCAAATGTAGTTGCTATATCAACACGCTTAGTCAGTTCTTGAATGCGATCATACCTTGAGTGCTAGCTGCAAATTCACCCATCGTTCAGTTAATACAAACTTGTAGCGATCTGTTAACGCCAACTAGTAGTAGACGTCTACCCCTCAAAGATATCTAATGCCCGTGCTGTCATAGACTCCTAGATAATAAAGAAGCGGCAGAGCTTGGCACCTCGGTATGGGACTAGTTAGGTACTGGTCAGGCACAGCCACTTCTACGTAAAGTGCCTTGCTGCTAGTAGTGGCTGAAGGAATCGTAGTCAACGGGCAGAGAGTGGTGGTGCCGTATGAGGAATGGCAAAAATAAGAGGGGCAGCTAGTCACAAGTTAGGCTCTAGAAGTAGGAAAAAGATCGAAATTCAATGATTTTATACGATTAATACCGTGGTCCGTCGCTTCGTAAGAAAGTTTGAAATCATCGTGCGGGAGTTAGTGCCTCCTTTCAAAGCATGAAGTTGAGTCAAATCGAGGAGAATAATCGTTCTGAGTTGCCAAGACAATTCAGACGATGCTGTCCTTGTTTCCCGGCCATCAGGTTCACTTCAGCGGCATGCGAGATGACCACGCACACACGGCTGCTCCATTCAATTTAGGCTTAGGCTCAGGATCGGTAGCGACCGTTTGAAGCATCAGTGTGGCGAAGCAGCCCCCATGAATCCAGTTGACAGATCGTGTATACACTTCACTAGTTGTGACAATAAAGAAATAGAATTATGCTCTGGAGGTGACGCACAACGCAGGCCCATTGTCAGCATGACAAGAACCATTGTCAGCATGAAGCCAGATATAGGTGCGTTCAGCACGAAGCTAGGGCGTTCAATCGTGAGCAGACTGTTTAGGGTTACAGAACAGAGCTGAGGTAAGGAGAATGCCTCACTCTACCAAGAATTCCATTAGAAAATTTAAAACGTGAGCTGCACGGTAAGACAAGCAAACCCAGCAGGCATTTGCTGGTTGAATGGACGCTGAAACAACTACCTTTTGAGACGTTGAGATCGGGGTGAAAAGATGTATTTGTGTGAAAATTGAAACAACGTCATTCACGAAACGTCATATTGACGTTACAAAGCAACGTTTAATCAATGTTTGCTGATTGAGCATTGATTTAACGTTACATTGAAACGTCAGTACGACATTTCGTGAATGACGTAACTTCAATTATCATTCCAAATCTCTTTTCACCCCGATCTAAGGGTCGTAACAGGTAATTGTTTCAACGTCGATTAAACCAGAGGATTCAACGTTGCAGCAACATTGATTAAACGTTGTATTGTAACGTCAGTACAACGTTTCTTGAATAACGTTGCTTCAATTTTCATTCTGAGCCTCTTTGAAACGCGATCTCAACGTCGTAATAGGTAGTAATTTCAACCTCGATTCAACCAGCGGGTTCCTAAATCAATCTTGACGCAAAATTAAGCTCTAAGCATTAATTAGTTCGCTATTATCTTAACATCCCCTTACTGTGTGAAGATGCAAACTGACGACTTGTCAGTTTGCATTTTATCCTCGTCGGGCGTAAACCCCAAAACCGCCTTCGCCGCTGCCAGTACATGTCCTTAGCCAACCTGCATTTTACTATCTGTGTTGTTCAGTGGTAACGCTTATACATGGTGCCCCGGTCTTGAACTGCTTATGGAATGGCCCAGTATCGCGCTCCCCACCAGCTGAATTTTGATGAACAAAAATGGGATACATGGAAGAGTTGCCTCATCACGAAAAGTTCAAGAATCGGCAACAGGCCATGGGCCTATTTCTTCAATGCCGACACTTCTATTCTATTCTATGACCTTTCGGAAAGTCATGAAGCTTGATGGCGAGGAAGACGAGATTCAGGTGCTGTGAAGTTACTACTTGGCAAAAAAAAGAAACACAAAATACGGAGAAGTTTAATTATTTAGAGGTTCGCCCCCCGCCGCCAAGGCGTTCAGGGGCATGCCTGAGAAACCTTGAGAACTCTTCGTTCAGCTTGACCTCAGTGGCTTCTTGAAAAGTTGCCATCACGACTTCTGAAAAGAGTAAATCTTTAGGATACTAAAAAAGCAGTAAGTAATTTTGGAAGAAATCCATGTGATTTTTTGGAAAAACTTCGAGACGTCAAACAAACAACGTCACGTCAGTTATGGAAAGATCGGGTTCCAAGGGCCGGGTCCCTTGTGAATCAAGTCACGAAAAGTATAAGAATCGGCAACAGGCCATGGGCCTATTTCTTCAGTGCCGACACTTCTATTCTATTCTAAAGCATGATCAAGCTGATCAAAAATGCCTATAAATAATTTTCTGTAACATTTTAATAAAAAATATGTAGCTATATTATATTATAGTAACATGCTTGAACAATTACTAGGTACGAATGACACGCTAGAGCTTCAACTATGTACAAATTACATCTTGAAGCTATAGCTAAAAATATGCGTGACGTGTGAGAAATATGAAGCTATAGACATGTTGGTGAAATGCTAGAGCTGTGTATAGGTATGTATATGACAAATAATACCTATACCTATACAGTGAGCGAGATGCTAGAATTATATAGCAAGTTATTTCAATGACATGCCAGAGCTATAACTAGGAATGTTGGTTACTGGCTAGAACTATAACTATAGGTATGAATGACATGCTACATTTATAACTATTGTTATGGATGACATGTTATAGCAATATAGCTATAGCTATAATGAGATGTTTGCTGGAGTGCCATGTAGCCAGGTTTGAGTGACAGTTTGAAGCTATTATAGGTACGTGTTACATGCTTTAACTCGTCAACCGAATTAAGGGTGTAAGGGAAGTGGGAGGAGAAATGAAGAAATTAGGAAGATTGTATCTTGAATAACGGGCAATAAATATATTCAATGGCCGGACCATGTCTCTAGACTGCCCGCCGCAAACAGTGGATAGCTGACACGGATTCACACCCATCGCCCCTATACACTCATTTGCAGGGTCATTTATTAGGAAGTTTCCTTAGAACTTACATGTGATGAACCTCGAAACAAGTGAATGATAACAAATATGGATATTTGTGGATGTGAATATATGTATGAATATCAGAATATGCAATTCATGCTTCATGAATGAACACGTAATGCTTACTTTACTTCATGATTTAGAGCACTGAATGTACAGTAAACTAATTTTATTTATTTTTAAGAACAGAATTTCGACATGATTGAAAAGTTTACCGTAATCAGTTAAGACGACATGAGTAATTCATCAATTATACTCAAGTGCACAAATTCGAAATGACCTATTTCCTCCTATAGATACCTTTAATAGCCGAGAACAAGCGAGTTCCGTTGAATGCAATTTTGTTTTTCTTCCCCTGCAAACTCATCTTGGACATTAGGGCGTTGCTCATGGTTCTGAAAACATAAAAATATAATTTGCACCAAGAGTTAGATTAGAACAAAATTTCACGTACGTGCCATAGTCGTTCAACGCAACCGTTGATTGTATACGTCCTAAACTCATCTAAAGGTCACAAGGTTATAAGGCAGTCAGTGGCCTAAAGCATAATTACTTGAAACATAACGTTGTTGGGACAACTGTAAGAGCCCGTTAACATTATATAAATATATTCATAAATGGTATGTATTATAATTAAATATAATTCGTTGATAACAGATTATAAATGCTAACTATTCAGTTAATAGTAATAAAAAACTAATCTAAATTGCGTGTACCTTGAATTAATACAAGAATGTCAGAAAACCTAATGAGTTTGTGTGAGAGCTAAATAGCTTAAAAATTTGTGCCCAATTTCCGGCGTCAGGGATACAAAATTGTGATCTTTGAGCTGGTGAAAAGCATCATTAAAAGGTCGAGGAATATTTTTTCTCGCAACAGTTCATGCACAATACAAACTGGAACGGTCGATGAGAGCTTTGATAGCAAACACAACATAATCAATAGAAATACGATATGAAAGTTACCGTTTCATTAATGTTTTTACATTATCTGCCACGTCAAGTCCACCGATCCGCTGCATTTGCTCCTTCTGAAAAGTAGAAAAACATTCAACAGGAGAAAATTATCTTTTTTGAAACGGCGCAGAAATATATATATATATTTCGGCTGTCATTCATAGCAAAATCACAACGTAGCGGGAAAATGAAGTTACATTTAAACTTAGGGGTTCCCGCTAGATGGCCTTGCGCTTCGTGGATAACTGAAACCATGGTTTTATTAATTCAACCATGACTGAAACAACCCATGCAAGTTGTATTTCAGGCCGAAAGATTATTATTGATAAAATAAATACAATTCTAAGATTTGAGTTAATTCAGAGAAATCAAACGACAAATAATGTACAAGTAGCAGAGTAAATTTCTGAATGCTTGACACAATCGAGGTAAAATTGAAGATCGGTTTTTTGACCAGCCAGACTGCGGCTACACTCGAAGATAGGTCATGCACGCACATTTAATTTGCTCTTCGGACGCTTACGGAGGAGTGCGGCGACTTTAAAACTGTGACGCACAGCGTTCAAAGATATTCCAATATGTGGCCAGCTACATCGCGAGCGAGCATCCTTGAAATCTCAGTTCAATGCAATATTGCTATACTCATTATAAAAGCACAAATAAATATGAAGATACATATATGGTTCATTCAAATCACATCAAAACTACGCAAGCAAAACAAAGTTTGGTATGAGTAAGTAAGCAATTAAACGCAGTTTATATAAAAAGCGCCTTCCTCCTGACGGTAAATTAAATTCTACATGACTGATTAGTTCTCAATTATCGAACTTAGTAATGGCGACTGTACAGAGTAGCTGCAAATAAAATTTGTAGTCTGAATTATACTCACCAACGTGTCATAGAATTCTTGGTCCGAGAGTTTATCTTCGAATTCAAGGAAACTCTCCAAAGTTTCTAGTGGTTCTTTCAGACACGGGGTTGAATTGCAGCTGTTCTTGTTGCAGCAATCATTCTTCTGCACTGCATCACGGATCTCCATGAGCAGAGTGAGAACCTTTCTCTGGAACCCTGTCAGAGTGCCCGTGAATCATCAGTTTCTAGTTAATCTTTTAACTTTGTCATTCATCATAAAACGCAATTAGAACAGAAATTAGACGCTTTAAAGTTACAATTATATTAATTTCCTCTCTTGAAATTGCGAGCTAATGGCAATCTTACTTTCTTCGGGAATAGGACGAAGAGAGCCTCGGGTTTCGGTCAGTGGCGATGTAGGCGTGACGGCGACCGTATCCATGGGAGACCCAGCCAAAGCAGGAATATGGCTGTACTTGAATTTCTTTGCAGGCCCTGGCAGCAACACTTAGGAATACAAGAACAAGAAGAAGATCATTAGAACGCAACAAATGAATAGATTTTAATTAGAACTGTTATTCTATCGATTCAGAACGATGTGTACAAACATCACCGCAACAAATGTATTAAATTTAATTTAAACTGTCAATTAAAAACACCGTGTGCAAACATTTAAACTAGATCATGTCCGTTTGAGTTCTGCACGGTATAAATTGCACTTACATGAACCAGCCTGCAGCAGCAGTCCAGACTCCTCGCTGTCACTAACCTCTGAAATAAAATTCAATTTGTGGAAATAATTTTGAAACGTAAGTCAAATATTAATTTAGAACAAAAACACACGTAAAGAGACCTAAAACACACTTCGAATTTCTGTAGCTTATTTTGTACGAAGATTATGAAGAAGCCTTTTTCGAATTAGCAGTGAACAAAATGTGAGCATGAATGAACATAAATTTCATTACGACATTGTTAACACTATTATGCTAATTTATTAAACATACGATCCGGACAACAACAAAAAATGCTTCAAATATACAGGAGATTAGTCAATGAGTCACCAAATTTGGGACATTTGAACAGGTGAAAAAAACCTAATGAAATATAAGGGTGAGGTCATGGAACTCGGGGTGAAAAAATTAATGAATTGGAGCTATTTTAGACGTGCAGTAAAAATATACAAGACCTAGCTCATATTTTGTTAACGACGTATTCTTCTTAGCCGGAGCGCAGGCAGGCTCCAGAACCTCTTCACTCTCGGCTGTTGTTTCGTCATGTTGCTCACAAGTCAGCCGACTCTCTGTTATGAAAAAAATATACAAGAGCGTCATAAATACGTTAAGAAATTTGGTTTCAACAATTTTTGCAGGAGGATGCTTTATTTGATAAGTCAATAATTGGTAAGGATGAGCATTTGCATCGAGAGAGAAGAGAGAGGGTTATACCTCTTCAGTTATAATTCACGCTGAACATACCTTTGAATGAAGAGCATTAGCTCATTTGTATTCTTTCTAATAGTTTAAAAAATAACCATACCTCAACCTGATCATTACAATCAACAGCTCTAACGATAAAATTTCGCCCTAAGCATAACGATCAACAGTACTGTTTGGAATCGTTTTGCCCAGTGTGTGCCACATGCTAAACGTAAAAAATTACATGATTTTTATCGTTTGAGCTGTTGATCGTAATGATAAGGGCGAGGTATGGTTATTTTGATACTATTAGAAAGAATACAAATGAGCTAATGCTTCTCATACAAAGAGATGTTCAGCGTGAATTATAACTGAAGGCCCATAACCCTCTCTCTTCCAGTTATCTAAAAAATAAACCCATTAATCGTTATAGCTGAAGAGCTGACAAGTGGAGCATTGAAGTCTAAAGTGTACCCTGTTTTGGTAATATATAGTGTAACCAGAGCTGGGCAGCGCTACTTTGAAATGAAGCGGCCGCTACCGCTACCGCTACATGCTCTAAATGTAGCGGCAATTGCTTGCATGTAGCGCCGCTACCGCTACTGAAAATGTAACGGCCGCTATACATGTAGCGCGCTACTGCCCACCTCTGAGTGTAACTTTCATAGGACAGAGATTATACTAGTTTAGGCAAATACAGAAATTAAGATAGAGGTGCAACTTTTAGGTATGCTGAATAAATTTGTATTTACTGTTCCTCAAAATTAAATAGTTACAATTCTAGCTTTTTCGCTATTTCTTAGCAGCGTTGCATTCCACTTTGATCAAGTAAAATGATAACCAACTGCTGCACGGTACATGCTTCTCACGGAGCAATGCTGCTGCATCACCTTTCTTAGGCCACATGACAGGGCGTCCCTCAAGCCAAGCAGTTGGTGTGGTCCCTTCCGTTTCTTTGGTCCCTTGCGTTTCTTTGGTCCCCTCCAACCGACCAGCTCGTGACCGCACGTTGGGCATCCTCTCCTGAAAATTAATGTAAATTGTATAACTAATGGTAGATTTATAATGTTATGCTGGATTGAAATTTCCTGAATGGTCATGTAAAACTAGATTAGATTTTGTTATTTAAAAATAAAAATACTCAATTCACCATTCAGTTAATCGTGTCTCTCTGTTTCGTGGAGAGGAGGAAGCAAAAGAAGTTGGCCAGCAACAAATTGTAAACAGATGACTTTGCGTTCAATATCTTCAATATTTATAGAACAGCTTGTTCCTAACCGAGAGATAGATTCTTCGCTCAAACATTCAATATTCAGGAGCATGGAGTCACAAGGATGGCTGAAGAAGTTTTGGACCCGTTTTTGACAAGTTAATTACTGTACACAAGAAAGAACTAGCATTTTTTCTCATGTTATATTAAGGCTGTCATCATCAAGGAGGATTCTCCAGCTATTAATTTACAAACTACCGGATTTGTCAGGACATTGAAACTGTTCTCGTAATTTAAGCTTTGATTTCAATCTGTATCCACTATGTTTATACTAATGTCATTTCAAAATTTCAATTTCTAGCGTTGCAAAACTCTTCCTCTTCTACTTGATAATGAATGAAGTTGCATTCGAAACGTCTTAAAATTAAAATTATAATAAAATGTCCCTTGGAAACCTGATATTTGACTTTTCAGTTCCTATCAAGAGCCTAATTCGCCGAATAGAGAGAAACAATAAGAAAATTGTCAATAAGAAATACTCACTGGATTTCAACGAAATCTTTCTCAATTGCAAACAGCGGTAGAATTAATAAATTTAGACCATGATCAACCAAGCTGAAAATATATTTGTTGAGTTATGATATATTTATGAAAAAATATATTTGTACGAATTAAATTTAAGAGATCTTCAGAAATATGTAGAAATTTTATAAAAAAGTAATGATTTTCATCCTGCACTTTTACCATAACCAAATACAATTCCTTACGTTTAAACATTAAAAAAAAAAAACAAGTTGCTTTAGTATCTTGAATACCTGACATTTTCAATGTCTATACAGCTGCACAACATCAAAACGCGACCTCTCCCACAATCTGCTTCAGACAATCTCTGGAATAGTATTATTGACTTTTATTTTAATATTTAATGAAATTTAAATACAATCGATAACTTACACAAATGTCTGTATTAGTGAAAACGAGTGTGATGAAAAATTTTGTACCTGCAAGCTTGCACATCTTTGCAAATCGACTGGCAAACTAACACAATTAACAGCAGGATCGCAAGGGCCGCCACAGGTATGGCTAAATTAACCCAGCGTGTTCGGAACAACTCGAGCCTCACCGTGAAGACTGAGCTGTGCGACTACAAAGCTAGCGTCCTCGGCCCTTTTCTGTGTGGTTGCGAGACATGGACCACCTACGCGGGACATGAAAGGAAACTCAAAGGCTTCCAGATGAGGTGACTTCGGAGCATACTGCAGATCAGATGGCAGGACAGAGTACCCAATTCTGTGGTGCTAGAGCGATCAAATATGATCAGTCTGCTCTCAGTTCTAAATGAGAGACGTCTCGATAGGGTGACTAGGACATGTCAGTAGGATGGTCGCAGGCCGCATGCCCTCTTCAACGTGGATGGCCGACGAAAAACGGGACACCCGAAATTACGCGTCTGGGACATCTTCTTGATGTCCCCGATGGGACATCTTCGGGACACCCGAAATTACGCGTCTGGGACGGACTTGAGCAGCTGCCCGCTGGGGCTGGAGACTTCTTGCGCTGAGGTCGAGCGCCGCTTATTTAGCGACTCTCGGAGGAGGTCCAGACGGAGACATCGGTCGACGCAACAGTTACAGCCGTCCGCCTTCACTTGTGATGGGTGCGGATTGGAATATCAAGCCAGGGTCGATCGGTACTCTATACAGCCATTCGCGGCGATGCAGGCTGAGTCGATAGCTAGATCCTTTGTCGCTCGTGACAGGCGGATGCCGAGGATGATCAAAGAACCGCATGGGCATTGCCCGCATTGGTAATCTTTTCATTAATATAGTAGAAATTATGTATTATTTTTTCACTTTGCATTATTCTCTAGAGCTGTGTGGCTTATACGCTTAGAAATACGCTTTAGAAATTTAAAGAATACGCTGTGTGGCTTATACGCTTAAAAATATGGCAATGGATATCTGTAACTTTTGATTTTGTAGAGCTTTATGATAGATTTCTTTGGATGCAATGGTGAAGTGTGGTTTGCACACTGGAGATATTCCATGATTTTGCTTGATTGGCGATTATTCGTGTATTTTAAAATGTACATTTATAGCGTGTTTTGAGTATTAACTGTCTTTAGCTTAAAGAAATATTTTGTATGAATTAAAAATTATTATAGTAGCATCGGCGTTGAAGGAGGCAGTTATAGGATGTTTTCAGTCGCATTGCTTACATTGTATAATGCTTCTATGTTATGAAACTGTTTATATTTTACAAGCTTTGCTTTATATTTTACATAGACTTGCTTTTACTGCAATTTTAAATCAACGTGAAACTCGTTTTGCTACATACCTCTACCTTAATTTAGACGTAATTCTGAAGGTCATTCACATTTTAATTCAGAATTATTATATGATCCGACAACTATAAAAAACCATCTGTAGTAAAGAAAAATCGACCCAAGATACTTGTTTCGGACCCTTTGAATAAAAGCACAAAGTTAAAAGTTTCGCCTCGGAAATGAACGACTTAAAAGTCACTTTCTCTTGAGAGTCAAAGCTTTTCAAACGATGGAAATCACTGGTATACCTTTACAACAAATCACACAACCAATTACCATGGCGTGAATTTGAAATGGGTAACTTCATATCTGGACTTGAAAATCAGGAACGAAGTCTACCGATCCAGAGACTTTTTGATTTCAATAACTAAAACTAATTCCAAATGGATTGAAATTGATTGAAATAAATTTGCAAAAAAAACTCCCAACTATATTGAGATCCGTGCTCCTATTCGTCTCGCTACAGCTACATAGATGTTTTCACTTCTCGAAAAAAAAACTTCTTTGATTCGGTATACGTACAATTTTACTCTTGATGCGCTAAATAAGAGTACAAAGGATTATTTGGGAGCACTTGCTTAGAAATGGATTACGTTTCCTTCGTGAAGTTTTTCTGAAGTGAGTGCCAGGCGGCAGGCAACAACTTACAACTTATCAAGCGTAGGAGTTCGACATCAAGATCCTACCCATGGTTGAACTATATAAGGTTGACCCACGAGAAGTTCCGTCTTTCACTTCAGCTTTCTTGTTACGTCACTGAGATCGAGAAACGTGAACAAACCCGTCATTCCCATGACGGATTGGTTGTCTGGTTTGATCGCATTTCGGTGATTGGTTAATGCCCGTGACGTCACTGAGATCAGTGACGTCACAGGCGAACAACGAACTACATCCGCAAAAATGGGCTTCTGATGGGTCAACCTTACACTAGTTCAACCATGATCCTACCCATGCACAGGCATTCGCTAATTACATTTGCGCTAACAATGATAGGACACCGTATCCAGTCAACATTATTCGTTTACTTGAAATCAGTCAAATCACGTAGCTAATGACGCCAACTCAGTTAATAAATAGAGAAAGTGATTTCATACGCGTCGATTACCGTTCACGCGTCAATTACTGATATGAATCCAAGCGTATATACGAAACAGACCCTAATAAATGTGATTTAATCGATAATGTGAATAATGAATTTTCTATGAAATGAAATAACAACGTGGTACACCTGATGCCGACCTTGCACGAGTCATTTTACCGGGTAATAAACATAGATAATAATCTGCAATGAAATCAAAGAAGTTTACTGAAGAAAAAGTTTAAAAAATCTAAAATTACTTCAAGGAACCTGGCATTGACTACGTCACAGAATCAATCCATTATGAGTAGCAAAGCTTAGTCTGGCCTTAATAGGTAACGCGGCGAAATTGACAAGAATGAACCGTTGAATTCATCCCAGCGAGGCGCATAAATGCAGGTGAGATGCTGAATACAAATTGAGACTAGAAGAGGTCGCTGGCGCGGTTGGCTCGACGAGCTGCGGGATGGCAAACTAACCTGCTAACGAACTGAACGGGAGGCGGAGTTTGCGCCTTAGGGATGCAGAAACCATGCATGCAAAACATTATAAGTATTATGATGTGCAAATGTTTTTTCCGCTGACAAGACGCATCCAATGAGTGGAAATCATACTCTTAGAATGTTGCTATGTCATACATTCATGCGGTTGGGAGGATATAGGGTAATTATAGACAGTATTCACACTCTTAATAGTAAAAAGTTGTATTAAGTCAGAGACCGGTAAGTGGTCGCTTATTTATTTAGTTACAATCAATAATCTAAAATGTTTTAATTGTAAAAAACAATACCTCTGGTAAATTCTTCGAAAGCTTCTAAAAACTCATCAACAAAAATGGAAGAGTTGTGTTGCTGGCAGACTTTACTATGGCATCACATAGGAAGCTGTCACACAGTCCCAAATTTTCTAAGCTTCATCACCAACAAAGTATAACTTTTTGATCATAGTAAAGTTTCTTAATTGACAAACCTTCTAAAGATGGCTAGGATAGAACAACGTTCGTATCCGAATTACGAAGGATGAACAGCAACCTAAACACGGGGCAGTCGGACACAAATACAAAGAATTCACCAGCGGCGCCCGCTACCACGAGAGAATGCAATTCGTCCGGCCTACGGAACACGCAACTCCAAAACTGAGACTCGGGCCTATATTTTCAAAAAAAAGTTATGAGATCGTAAGTTCATCAGCCAATCATTGACGACCTTTCATGCAAAATCCACCAATCATAGACAAGAAAATAGAGCGTATAAGTACTTATGTTCACTTAGCGAGTTTTGAAAGTATGGCCCTCGAAGTCCGATACCACAGCTCCGTGGGTGCGCTCTAGCACACTGTCCACGTCAACATAAAACACCTATTCCGACTAGCTGAGACACTGTCAGAAAGCTTCCATTGAAGGGTGCTTACTGATGAGATGGCAGCAAGCATTCTATAAGAACATAAATGAATTTCAACGCTTGCTGAAGCCTTTGAGGAGAAACGTCGATTGTGGTAAATTATTGAACAATTTGGTAATGCGAGAAGCACAACTCGTCATCGTGACGCATTTGTGCGATATTGATTCATTAAAATGCAGACGGGAAAATCTTTTTCTAAGGTCATCGATTGATTTCGTTGCAGTGAATCTTAATGTTCTTTGAACATTTGATGAGCGTCACAGCCGTAGTTTTAATGATGTGTCAAGCCTACAGTTTCTCACCTACGTCACAAATGCACTGGTACGCAAAATAATGTACGTACTGATAATCGAAATTTGTTTATAGGAATAACTAAATTTTACGAGAATATTCAGGAGCAACCGTTTAATTTTAATGTCGTAGTCAAGCTATCGTTATACGCACGCCGATGAGTTGTCATCACTAAAAGGCTCTTGCAATGCTGCTCGCTCTTCCATCTTTAAATTTTTAATCAAAAGTAGCAAGGTATTTTACTGGTATAAGTCTTTAAATTACATCTTGCTCTTGTTTGTCTGAGGATCGTCGACAGAGGAGAGTCTAGCAAAATGTTTGATCTAGGGAAACTTGAAAGTCGTTTTCCATGAAAAGCATAAACCTACCATTATAAAAAATACTATCAACTAAAAATAAATGCATTAAATTTGTGAATCTATCCTGATCTTTCGTTGTAGAATTTTGCCGATTACAGATAATAGTGAATATTTTACTGACAAATAGAAGAATGATTGTATGTGATCCTCAAGCATCACATCGAGTTATTGGTGATGAAAATGAGTCATCACTGTAAGCAGCTTCAGTTCTTTCCAGACTCGACGCATTGAGCTGATCGAGGAACATCCTTGCTGTCACCAAACCTAATGTGGGCATCACTATTTAACGAGTGGTAGTGGTAACATTTAGCTTAAATATATCATTACCATCCAATAACCGTGCAATTTGAATTGCTACAAGCACACTCCTAAATGAAATAATATACAAAACTTTTAAATACTTTTCCCGAATAACCGACGCATAATTATAATCGAACATCCATTTGCGAGGAGTTTATGGTAAGAAAATCTCGGTAGTTTCCGTTATATTGTCTTGAAGAATCTCTGGAAGAGGATAAGGCTCAGCACCAGGCTGACAGCGATTCATCTTATACACCTCATAAAGACGTAGAAACTACGTAAGTTGCACGCCATGTTTCCTTAGCAGATGTGCACGCACGCTTGTCTTTCTCCATGACCGATAAGGACAACATGGACAACCGTGAGGTCGAGTCTCTCTGTGTATCTTGTAGTGTCGTTTGAAGTGATGCAAGTGTTTGATGTGTGTCAGACACACTGGACACTTGTACACTCCTTCAGTTAGTTCCAGCGACGGCAGGTCGAGTGCTTCGAGTGTTCAAGAACGTTTTAACCCTGTACCGCCTGACATGAGTAACCGGAGCAATATTGTCACAAGCCTACTTCCCAAAAAGGATAAGTTCTAGTGATGGAAAAGGATAGGTTCAAAATGGCTTACACTGATGGTTGCCGCCACGTACGACAACTTTAAAATGTTTTCTTTTACGTACAAAGGTCCTCAGGTTGCTACACTCAATAGTTTACGTATAATTTAAGTTGAAAGTTACTTTAAAATGTTCTCTGTTGCGTACAAACGTCCTCAGGTTGCTACACTCAATAGTTTACGTATAATTTAAGTTGAAAGTTATGTTCCCGGAGAGCGACATACGGCGGTAGCGGGTTAAGTGCCGCGACCTCATAGAACTGACAAGTGGCGGAAGGCGTGAGAAGTGCCTACTGACGACTGGAACTTTTAGTTTACGCATCTCAAAACCTTCCTTGCCAACCTAACACTGATAAGAATATTTAATTTGACCGAAAGAAGACGACAAATTGCAAATTGAGTCATAAATAGATTGACATGAACACAAACTCGGTAAAACCTTAGAATAATTTCATGTACGCCATCAATAAGCTTAGGTTACAAAGAGATATCGTTAGATTGCAAATTAACATTCCATTGGAAACGAGCCACCTCCAAGTTACGAAAAACATCAAACAAAAGATGAGAAGAAATTTACAATACGAAATAGTTTGACGACATGCCGTCACGACATCATCTTGACGGCACGTCTCGTGAGCGACAATCGTCATGATTTCCGTTCAATATAATTAACTGAATTCTGTTAAATGATATATTACTTGAGAAATTGTAATTTTTTGAACGCTTGTCTGATAACAATGTTGAACCTCTTGCCTAGAAACAATGCATGTGTGATTGGTAAGTATAAAAAGATACATATATTGATCAAGTGTTTATTACTTATGAATAAATATTTTCAAAACATGAGAGATCGTTGATAGAATTATACTTAGCGGCGCAGAAGCACCGATGCACTAGCGCGTCTTCTTCAACCCGATCGGCATCTCAGAAACAAGTTGCAGTATATACTACCACACGTTCTGTAATATGCAGTCTATACCACACGTNGAAGAATCTCTGGAAGAGGATAAGGCTCAGCACCAGGCTGACAGCGATTCATCTTATACACCTCATAAAGACGTAGAAACTACGTAAGTTGCACGCCATGTTTCCTTAGCAGATGTGCACGCACGCTTGTCTTTCTCCATGACCGATAAGGACAACATGGACAACCGTGAGGTCGAGTCTCTCTGTGTATCTTGTAGTGTCGTTTGAAGTGATGCAAGTGTTTGATGTGTGTCAGACACACTGGACACTTGTACACTCCTTCAGTTAGTTCCAGCGACGGCAGGTCGAGTGCTTCGAGCGGTACCGTCACCACAGCGCTCAAGGATCCAGATGAAGACGTCCGTCGGGTGGCGTTCGAGGTGTTAGAAGAAGGGATTGTATCGCGGTGAGTATTTTCCGTCAATTGATGTGCGAGTGGAAGTGTTGTACGGCGTACGCTGCCTGCGATAAGGGGGAACGCCACTCCAGTCTGACCAAAAACGGAAGGCTGGCCCTGTCGAGGCCACGGCTCACCAGAGTCCAAGTTTTCCAGGAGCTGATCCAGAGGCAGACCATCGTCCACCTAGGAACACGGAGTTGCCAGTAGTGAATATCAAGCAAATAATATCCAGTGAAAAATTATGGGAAATTGTTTAATGATGAGGATGATGTGAATTCATGTCGAAAACACTACCTTGTGGTTGACGTCACTTCACGGCAAAATCAAGCCTATGGGTGGCAAAAGGAAAATGCAAACTCCCCCAAAGACTTTAGTCACAGCGCGCTTTACGTTTAGGGTTTTTTCCATTACAAGAAACAAAAATAGCAATGATAATTTGCAATATCAAGTTAGTATTTAGTGTTTCTTTCCAGGAGGAATCTTTCCACAGCACACGGTGTCGCGATGAGTGAACTTCAAGCTACGGAGTTACAAATAACACAGGTGAGTAACACTTTAAAGTTACCGTATTATCATAATTACGTTATTAGATAAGCCAAGTGTTCATTGACTAAATAATTATATCATTACTTACTCGTATTGTTTATTACACTTTAGGTGATTTTTCTGTAGTGCACTAAAGTGCTTTTTCTGTAGTGCTAACTCGTTGAAAATGCATCATGATCATAATGTTGGGCTAAAACAGTTTTCGAGAGAGGCTTTCAAAAGTGTGAAACAGACGCAGACAAAACCAAGAGCACGCGACCGAGTAAACTAGGAACAATGAACACAAGCGACCGCCGCGCATGCATGCAGCCTCGCTGCGCACCGCACGGGCGCGCGGTTTGTGTCATAGCTGCACACTAGCGTGGCGAGTTAATTAGATGAGCGGGGTAAATGCAGCGGTGCTCCAATAGTATAGAAAATTCGCTATGAATGTGAGTTATGCAAGTATTGTAGAGCCCTTGTGTCTCTAATCTAAAATTATAAATCGTTTACTAGTCGTAGAAAGTCATAAATTGAGAAGGCACTAAACTTAAGAAGCAGCGTTGGCCCCTCAGAGAGAGGAGGGAAGGACACGAGAAAAGAAACCAAGACCCTGGAACAAGAGGTCGCTTGCACGATGAGTCGGTCTGCCGCTTGATACACGGACTACGGAAGAGCAGGTAGTCTTGCCTACAGCAACAACCCAACCTTAAACAACCGGGACGAACAGTCTAATACCGCGAGCTGAGGTGGGGAGTTCAAGAACGTTTTAACCCTGTACCGCCTGACATGAGTAACCGGAGCAATATTGTCACAACATACTTCCCCTACTTCCCAAAAAGAATAGGTTCAAAATGACTTGCACAGATTGTTGCCGCCACGTACGACAATTTCAAAATGTTTTCTTTTACGTACAAACGTCCTCAGGTTGCTAGACTCAATAGTCTACGCATAATTTAAGTTGAAAGTTATGTTCCCGGAGAGCGACATACGGCGGTAGAGGGTTAAGTGCCGCAACCTCATAGAACTGACATCAATAAGCTTAGGTTACAAAACTTAAGAAATAGTAACTTTTGGAACGCTTCTCTGATAACAATTGTAAACCTATTGCTTAGAAACAATGCATGTGTGATTTGGGAAGTAATAAAGAAATACATACCGTATATTAATCAAGTGTTTATTACTTACGAATAAATATTTTCAAAACATGAGAGATCGTTGAATGAATTATAATTAGCGGCGCAGGAGCACCGGTGCTCTAGCGCGTCTTCTTCAACCCGATCGGCATCTCAGAAACAAGTTGCAGTATATACTACCACACGTTCTGTAATATGCAGTCTATACCACACGTCCTGTAATATGCAGTATATACTACCACACGTTCTGTAATATGCAGTATATACCACACGTTCTGTAATATGCAGTCTATACCACACGTCCTGTAATATGCAGTATATACTACCACACGTTCTGTAATATGCAGTATATACCATGCGATCTGTCGAAAACGTCCTACCATTGGATCTAAGAGAGGGGGAGTTTACCCTGGAGACCTTCAAGAGACAACTGGACGTGTTCCTTGGCACAATCCCAGATCGACCTCCCCTGCAACACTACCAGCGGCGAGAAGCAAGCAACAGCATCGTGCATCAGGTGGCCCAAATGAGGGCTGAAGCTCGATAATCAGGGGCGGCGATCCATCGTGGCCTGGGACTGCTACGTCCCAAATAAATCCTAATTAAGGATCAAAGGACAGAATCTACTTTTACGAAGATACACGTTTGCGAGCGCTTGCACGTATGTCTTCCAAAAATCTCAGAACAAATTTCACACTTGACATTCATTGAATTCACTCCCACAATCATATTCGAACTTAGGGGATTTAGTAAAATGTGCCTTGGGCAGAAATATGACGAGCGAGTCCTTTCGCCTACATTTTGCAATCGATGAAATAATCGATAAAACTTAAGTAACTTATGTTCGGTTTGACGTAAATCGCTGCTCTGGGCCTTTATTTTCGCGGAACGTAGAGTGGGCGATGAGATCTTTGTGAGTTTTCAAGTGAACGTTGAGGTTTGACTTTTGGCTGGTCCTCGGTTTGACGTAAATCACTGCTCTGGGCCTTTATTTTCGCGGAACGTAGAGTGGGCGATGAGATCTTTGTGAGTTTTCAAGTGAACGTTGAGGTTCGACTTTTGGCTGGTCCTATAGGCGCAGATGAAGCAGGGGAAGGGCTTCTCGCCGGAGTGGACCCGGTAGTGTATCCTGAAGACGGTTTTGTCCCGACACCAGAGCTCACACAGCGGGCATTGATACCCCGTACCCTGCTTCAGACTCAAGAAGTCCAGGAGGTCGAATGACAGCACGTCTGATGAACTCGAAAACTTACCCGGGGTCTTCGAATTATTTGCCTCAAGTTCATGCTTATCAGACTTTCTTGCGGTTTCTGGCGTACAGAAGTTGGGCATGGCCAATATGTCGGGAGCAGAAGCATATTCCATGGGAGTAGTCAAGTGTGAGACGCTAGGGAGCTGAGCGGTGTCGCTACTTCTTGCCGTCTGCGGTAAGAACATGGACAGTCTGTTACTTCTTAACCTCCGCACTTATACTCTCTTCGTACCACATGTATTCAGCAAATATAAACGTATTACCAAAAAAAAACAGATTTATCTCAACTCATGAATAACGCTTATGGAAAACGTGGTCATGGATTGACTGCAGCATACCCTTCGAAACAGCTTTATTCAAATGTCATTTTTGTAAATATTTTCATACGAAGAAGTAAAGAACGTAAATTAGATATCTAATCATGTATCGTACTGGAAAGCGAAGCTCATTCAACATGCATCACTCGAGAAAATGACATTAACGAAACAATAGCAAATAAATTAAAATAGTGCATATAGAAATGAGTGAACACTTTACTCCGATATCTCCCGACCCACAAAGAGAACGATCGCGTTTCCCACCAGCAGCCGGTCAAGCTTATTCCACGTCTCCGTTAAAGCGATGCATTACTGCAGAACAAATCTGCATAACCTTCACTGAAAACAAATCGGGCGAGTTTCACCTTCACCATCTTGCCATGGTGATTGTATCGCATAAATGCAAAGACGACCTAAAGCAAGGGCTGCACTCATAGCTAATATTGCGAATTATACAGCGATTGGGCGCTATCGATAATCCAAGAAGCAGCAGAACGCCTTCGACAGGCATGGCAAAGCTACGAACCAAGCACAGAACGTCTTTGTTATCCTTGGTATTAGTTTCGGACGTAGCAGTCCCAGGCCACGATGGATCGCCGTGTCCGAACAGAAATATGGCCGGGCCCAGTATGCGTCGACATTAGTATGAGCCTGGGTAACTTCTTAAACATCTTTCAAAACAGTCATTAAACATTGAGGGTACACTGTTATGCGCCATCATTAGAAATACGAACAAGGCAATCGGCCACGCTAATTGAGGGAAGAACAAGCGTTTTGTCTAGCAATCCTGCCAGCGGCTGGTGCCAAAACCCTGGGCGAAACCAGCGATTAAAGTTACTGCTAATGATAGAGTAAAGTTTGAGTTGTTGTAAGAGTGACGATGAGCATCTGGAGTCAATGCAGACATCGCAATTTGATATAGCGTTAACAGAAATGTGCAATAACTTCAATTAATATGGCGACTACAAATATTTCATAGGTGCATAACAAACCGTCGTGACGGAAATAATACAAAATATTACAGGACTTCTGCCTCCATTGCAAACACTGCAGTTCAAGCCGAGCCATCTTTTGCAAGATGGCGGCGCGACATATCTCTATTTAACGATTGGTGGTGGTAACATTTAGCTTGAATATGTATGTCATTACCATCCAATAACCCTGTAATTTGAATCGCTACAAGCACACTCCTAAATGAAATAATAAACAAAACTTTTAAATACGTGTCCCGAATAACCGACGCATAATTATAATCGAACATCCATTTGCGAGGAGTTTATGGTAAGAAAAACTCGGTAGTTTCCGTTATATTGTCTTGAAGAATCTCCGGAAGAGGATGAGGCTCAGCACCAGGCTGACAGCGATTCATCTTATACACCTCATAAAGACGTAGAAACTACGTAAGCTGCACGCCATGTTTCCTTAGCAGATGTGCACGCACGCTTGTCTTTCTCCATGACCGATAAGGACAACATGGACAACCGTGGGGTCGGGTCTCTCTGTGTATCTTGTAGTGTCGCTTGAAGTGATGCAAGTGTTTGATGTGTGTCAGACACACTGGACACTTGTACACTCCTTCAGTTAGTTCCAGCGACGGCAGGTCGAGTGCTTCGAGTAGGAACAATCCCCCTAGGAGCGCGAAATCCCATAGACTTCTGACGAGCACAGACACCCGTCAGAAGTCCCCCCTGAGGGGGAAATTTGCAATAACATCAATTAATATGGCGACTACAAATATTCCATAGGTACATAACTAACCGTCGTGACGGAAATAATACAAAATATTACAGCACTTCTGCCTCCATTGCAAACACAGTTCAAGCCGAGCCATCTTTTGCAAGATGGCGGCGCGACATATGGACGCGGAGGTCGCTGGACTGGATGGTGCGGTAGTGGCAGTGGGGGCAGGCGTAGGGCTTCTCCCTTGAGTGGATCATATAATGACGCCGGAACGAATATTTCTCGGTGAGAATTTTCCGGCACACCGGACATTGGTAAAACTTTTCGTTGGTAACGTGCTGCTCGAGGTTCAACTCTTCAAACCGAGGCAGCGGTCTCGACGAGTCGTCGAACACAATAATGGAGTCCTTTTGGTTCCAAAAATCAATCGCCGAGTCTCGCGTCAAGTTCGAGTAGAGAAGAGTTCGCGCAGTCGTCGACGATCTTGGCGCCCCACGAGAGAGCCGTGATGGCTCTTCCTGCACCTAGTGCAACAAAAATTCTGTAAATCTACTAGCTTCGCAGTATCACTTTCAATATTGTTGCAAATTAAACTTTTCTGATGGGAACAAAAATGTTCGAATTTAAAATAATTATGCGTGTACGGATTTCTCACACCAACTTCCTGATCCCGAAGAACATAAATTCGATCAATAAAGAAAATTCATTTTAATAATTAGTAATAATGTATCTTGAAGCATTCTCTAGTTCACTATTTACTCGCATAATGAGCCGCTAAATCCATTTACAAAAAACAGCGCGCGTTTCCCTACAAAACATGACAAGTTACCCCATATCCTCTCGTGCTATTGGCAGGAAATCATTACACACTCACAATATCATGATGCTACGTAATTAAAACAGGAAAACGTAATCAACCAACCAGTAATACGCCTTATGTAATACTACATCAATACACCCTACGAAATTCTAAATTAACATGCATAAGGTGATACTAAACGAGCGCCCGGCGCAGTGAGCCCTCGCTGGGTAGGCTAATACGACATTCATCAGTGAGTAGGTTGTCGTATCATCACTCACAAATGAGATACGATTGTTGTGATATATCAATGTTTTAGCATTAATATTAAAGACCTTTTTTATATTTGTCATGCCGAAATCGCAGATATGACGATTCTAAGCAATCAGCAGCCAGTTTGTCCATTCTGTAGAATCAGCGTTTCGTTGCCGATTCCGTGGAATAGTCAACGATTTGCTGAAAATGTGGAACTCGTGTCGACCAGTGCTGATTCCGTGGAATCGGCAGCCGATTCCACGGAGCCGGCAAGCTATGTTATTACTGTATTTCGGCCTTAGTTATAAATTTCTGCTATTTTTATTTTTTGGAGATGATAGTCAGAATAGAACAAACAATGTCGAGCGAATTCGCTTTAGATTTAATAACCAGAGAAATCAGTACACACAAACGAATCGCAGTACAGTCATGAATCCTAAAAGACGAGTTCTTTTTGTAATTTTTTGTTCCTACATTTGCCATTCCTAGGATGGCAATGGGAGTGGCACAACGCGCCGCTCTTCCTGCACGCACAGCGCCCAGAATCTCACTTTGTTGTGCAAGAACACTTGCAAATCCTTATCCCTCAGTGGCAGACTGAAGGGATGCAATATAGCGAAATGGCTGCATAATGTTGCTCGTTTCTGATAGGCTGATCAGCTGACTATCTGCCTTCTCTAGCTGATATCTGGAGCAAGCTGCCTCGATCATTTCATGTTTTGTTGAAACTTTGTACCATACGCTGGTAGTAATGTCGTAAACTACACCAGGAATATTTCTACAGTCTAGTCGTCCACGATCGAATTTGGAAGCCAGGAATAAGACGCAGTCTCCCACAGCAAGAGGATGCTGGATAGCGTTGCTCGCTTCAAGTATTTTTTTTTCCTGCTCTTTGCTTGCCCGCTCGCAGCCTTGTCACGGCACGCCCTTTTCGTCTTGATGTGCTTTGAGAAAGCATCTGATATTCCTATTGCTCTTTCTTCAGTTTCATCAGCCTGATCTTGTTCCCCGGCAGCGACATCTTCTTCCTCAGAAACTTCAGCTTGTTCCTCAGCAGCCTCCATTTCATGGATCTCCCTGAGAGTCGCCTGCCTTAAGTTGTTCCTCTGTTATGTGTGCGAGAACGCCTGCAGGTAAGACCGTTTCCTACAATCCTAGTCTTGGTTTCTGTGCGAACAAAATCTCAAACGGGGACGTGTTCTGCAGGTGTCTGTGCGGCGAGCTGTTCCTCTGGCACTACGCGAATTGTAGGCCATCTGTCCACGTGGTATGGTTTCGGCAAGGGCTTCTTTCTCTGACATGCCTCGCATGCAGCCAAAAAGAGGGTCACTATCTTCATTGGTACGTTTGCGTATTTGGCATCAAGAAATCTTTTGGTTTTCCTTTCACCGCCGTGACCAGTCGACACGTGAGCTTCGTAGATTATGTCGAAGAGCTCGTCCCGAACGGCAAGGTATTGAAGTGGATCAGCTTCATTTTTTCGCCTCTGAAACAATAAAAAGTTAACAGAGATAATGAAACTGATTTTGTTCAGGATGATGGTGTTGTTGCTGTTGTCCCGTGTGCGTTTGTGTGTGCTTCGGTGGTAAGGTTAGGTTAGGCTAGGTTGTTGTGTGAAACACGTTCACGACGACGCCAATGTTAATATTTCACTTGAAAATCTTGTTTTTGATGATGATGACAACGACAACAGCGATCGATGACTAAAATTTGTGAGCGAACAAGAGAAAGAAATAGGCTCACCTTGACGATTTTCATGACACCGCCAACTTGGACGACAGCAAATTTCTCCCGAAGATAGTAGAAGGATTTGGATCTTTCACTGCCACACAAGGTTGCAAGCATTGAGCCGTATTCTTCTCGACTAGGCACTTTGTATCTAGAAAGCTTTTCGAAGGCCACTTTTTCTTGAAATCGAGCCCGATGGTTTGCTGCATCCGCTTCCATAATGCTGTCTTCGCGGGCACTGATCTAAAATGTACAATCACAAGCAATCAACAGCTCCAATAGTCGGTTATGCGAGAACATTTATAACTGATAAAAAGGCCGAAATACAGTAAAAACATAGCTTGCCAATCCCACGGAATATGCTACTGAATCCAAGGAATCAGCAGTGGTCGAAACGAGTTCCACATTTTCAGCAAATCGTTGCCTACTCCGCGGAATCAGCAACGAAATGCTGATTCTACAGAAACGGCAAACTGGCTGCTGATTTCATAGAGTCAGCAATTCTGCGATTTCAGCACGACATATTCCAGTTCTTGATGTGAAATCGGACAGCGTTAACATAGAAGTCGTATACTTTTCAAAGCAATAGTAATAACGAATGAAATTTTGGCACACTGATATTAAAATTAGCGACCTAATTCCTTTTCTTCAAAAAGATATTATCTGCCAGTCCCTATGCGTATCACAGTCTGATGAATTATTATGTGGAGGCTGATGCCTCATCATGTGAAGGCTGTTAAAGCGCTACGTTCAGCACCACTTCTGAGCCGACTTACAGGGTCCTTCAAAAAAAGTATCTGATTTCAATAGGCTTTTGCAAAACTCATACGACACATACAGAACAATTAATTTTATTTGTGAATAGCTTATTTGATGCCATTTTATATCACTTAGTACACTTTACTTGGTTTTGAAAATTATGTTTAATAAATGATGTCCCCCATTGTTAAGACATTCACGCTTTCCCTGAATTGCCCATAGCTCTTGGCAATGGCTGCCACTTCCTGCTTAATGGCATGTTTTAGTTCTTGCAGATTTCTGGGACGATATTTGTACACTTCAGCCTTTAGGTAGCCCCACAGAAAGACTCACACTGCTCGCCGGTCCATGGAAATGTTAAGAGAGTTGTTTTCTGGACGTCTTGTGTCTTTAAGAGGAGACATTTCCTAGCCCCCACGGTCACCCGACTTATCACCTTGCGATCTCTTTCTGTGGGGCTACCTAAAGGCTGAAGTGTACAAATATCGTCCCAGAAATCTGCAAGAACTAAAACATGCCATTAAGCAGGAAGTGGCAGCCATTGCCAAGAGCTATGGGCAATTCAGGGAAAGCGTGAATGTCTTAACAATGGGGGACATCATTTATTAAACATAATTTTCAAAACCAAGTAAAGTGTACTAAGTGATATAAAATGGCATCAAATAAGCTATTCACAAATAAAATTAATTGTTCTGTATGTGTCGTATGAGTTTTGCAAAAGCCTATTGAAATCAGATACTTTTTTGGTCCATGGAAATGTTAAGAGAGTTGTTTTCTGGACGTCTTGTGTCTTTAAGAGGAGACATTTCCTAGCCCCCACGGTCACCCGACTTATCACCTTGCGATCTCTTTCTGTGGGGCTACCTAAAGGCTGAAGTGTACAAATATCGTCCCAGAAATCTGCAAGAACTAAAACATGCCATTAGGCAGGAAGTGGCAGCCATTCCAAGGGAAGTTACACGAAGAGCTATGGGCAACTTCAGGGAAAGACTTCGTGAATGTCTTAATAATGGGGGACATCATTTATTAAACATAATTTTCAAAACCAAGTAAAGTGTACTAAGTGATATAAAATGGCATCAAATAAGCTATTCACAAATAAAATTAATTGTTCTGTATGTGTCGTATGAGTTTTGCAAAAGCCTATTGAAATCAGATACTTTTTTTGAAGGACCCTGTATAAGACACAGTTTTCCCATGCGAGCTCGATTATTCGCTATTTGTGAGTCAGCTAAGATGCCGAACCGCCAGTAATTTGGAGAGAATAGATTATTAGTTAGTTTTTTTTCGGCAATTTATTTCTTATGTGAATAAATGTTTATGATAGAGATTTGTTTTCCAAAAGATGTTTTTTGTATCGATTCCAGAAACCAGTTAATAAGCACCTCAAGACCGCGTATCCTTTTACTGTCCTAAAGGATCTCCATAAAAATTCTTTACTGACTGACTTGAATTACTCTATAAGCTCACAGGGAGTCCCTCCCGCTCAGGGTTGACATACTCCTACGGTCGCTACTGCCCGGTAAATAGTCGTTTTTTTTCTCTTATATTAGAAAAATATTAAGCAATTATGTCTACCAGCTTACTGGCTCTAGCCGACCGCCTGCCAGACAGCGGCCGCCCAGCACCGCTACTAGCGGGGCGACAATAAGAGTTATGATAACAAGACGAGGCCGGATGGCGACCGAGATCCGATCTTAGCTCGCATTTTTGACAATAATGATCCTTACGTCCTTCGTAGCGAGGTGAAGACAAATAATTACTCACGGATCATCAATTATTATCGTGAAACAAACATGTGGTTTTGGATAATGTGAAGAAAGAACAGATGCAAAGTTACGTGGAGACTTGTTGGGCACGGCGAACTCCAGTACTAAAATTCGAACTTTCAAAAGAGAATTTTCTTCTCCACTGGCCTCAGGGCCAAGTTACGTGTAAGAATAAAATTTAAATTCCCAATGTCAGTTCGGTAGTATAAGGAAATATCTTCAGCCAACTTATAGAAAAATGGACTATTTTGAAGCACCGCATCGAAGCAACCCACACAAATCTCGTTGCGTACGAGGTTACAATCAATGTAATCAGTCATGAACGAGGTGCATGTTGCAAGTCTTGTTTGCAACGTAATTGGATGTCCCCACAATACAGGTTAGCTAGCGCGTCGCAGGACGATAGCTGTATAACATTCCTGGTTCAGGAACTGACCAGCATGTGCTTTAATTGAGCTACTTCCTCGTATAATGAAAACAATACCAATACATGAATATACAGTGGGGGGAAATAAATATTCGCACACTTGAAAAATCGTATTTTAATGTATGTAAGTACACAAACTTAACAGGAAAAGTGATTTAAATTATGTATATGCATTGAGATTTAATTTCTTTTGATAGTATTTTTGAATACTATGCGTCTCTATACATAATTTAAATCACTTTTCCTGTTAAGTTTGTGTACTTACATACATTAAAATACGATTTTTCAAGTGTACGAATATTTATTTCCCCCCACTGTATACCAATGCTATACAGGCATTTCAGACTCAAGTCCAGGAACAACTAACGGCCGATTGCCCCGTCACTGGTCACTGAGTAATATTGACGCACAGAAGACACAAAAGAAATACAGAACCTCAAATACAGAAAAGAAGGATATTTTATGAATTGTGTACATTAAATAATGTTCAACAGGGACCAAGGTTGAAGAAATAATTCATAGATTTGCAAAAAAAAAAGAAATGCAGAATAAAGCAGCTCGTTACCAAAATCAACTCTTCCTCACATACCACCCCAAGGACCGAGAGAGCGCGCACCGAATGAAACCAACACCGTAAATGAAAGCTTATAGCTCAGGGAGATCTTGTGGGCAGGGTGGCCCAGTGGTTAGGGCAGGGGGGCCCAGTGGTTAAAGTTCAGAGTACCAAAATTGGCGCAGAGAGGCGCGGGTTAGATCCCAGCTCTGTGCGCCAGTTTCTGGTCAGGCCGGGAGGCAATGAGGCCGGGCGGTTAAGCACAGCAGAATTGTAGCAGTGAGTTGCGAGTTCGAGACCGCAAAATGCTGTGAATGTTCTGCGATGTTAAGAATCGGCGACAGGCCTACGGCCTAATAATATACGGCTGTCGCCGTAGGCGACAGGCCTACGGCGACAGCCTAATTTCGCTGAAACCACTATTATTATTATTATTATTTGTGCAGGTCGTGAGTGGCAAGCAGAATTGTCAGCACATGCAAGCAGCAACAGAGCTGTTGTGTGCCCGTCACGAAATAGTGCGGCAACAAGCAAGGGTGGATGAGACTGTGAGACGTGAGGGAGATGTGAGATGTGATAGCATGATGCGGCGATGCGAGAAGTCTATATCATTATTATTTTATTTCACAGTTTTAGAACAAATTTTTGACTTCAGAAAAAACTACTCAAGCTAGAGAGATAACAATCGACAAGTATATATATATAATGCTCACAAAACACTGTTGATCACTAGCTTGGGCACCTGAAAATGGACAATAAATTGAACAATATCCTCTCATCAAGTAAATCCATCATCATGTTTTCCATACGGTAGCAAGACGCCCTATCAGAAGTCACTAGATAACACACTCATTTATCAAGAAGCCTTCAGTGAGCTAAATAGGAAATCAGAAAGTAAGATACTCAACAGATACACAAGGAAAAAATATAGGAGAAAGTAAATTAGCAAATACTGACCAATTAGATATTCACATCAAATAGTAGGGGATTTTTATTAGGGTAACAATTATAAAATTAATCAAATAAACATTTTTGACAAATTAATTCAAAACCTGGCTACTCGTGGCACCTTCTGGTGGCCGTAGAGTTTAAAAATTATCTGATTGGTCATTTTTGCAGCCAATAAAACAATCAGTTAACTTACCAGCTGTTGCTGCTGCTGAGTGCAGAGGTAGCTTGATGGCAGCGCCGGCTCCTGGCCTTCTCTGTGACCATCATCAGCCTGTACAAGGGACTCCACTTATATCAATAGGCAAAACAATAATCATAACAGAAGTTTATTGGTACAAGTTCATTTTGAGAATTTTGAAAATATTAGGTACCTTTATTTAGTAATTTTTTAGAAGTCAACAAAATTGGTAGGTACGTAGTCAATAGAAAAAATGTGAGAAAATTTTAGAATTTCAAATAAAAATTTGGTATCAGACTGCAGCATTGTTTGGAAAATGCGTTCGTTTTGCACATCTGTTACGAACTGATATGATATATTCAGCTCAGAGCAAATGCCAACAGAATATATTCTGCAATTGGCAGAAGATAGATTTTCAAACAATGTTTTGCTCTTTTTGACTTTTGCATTGTTATTTGTACATAGATAACTTATTAGACATGCGCCCACAGTAGCCAGCAGTTAAAGTTTATGTAAAAATAAGAGAAGAAGCATGAGAATAATTCATCAGGTCAAGAAGGATATCATTGCCAAGTATAAAAAGATCACACCAATGCCTATACAGTATCCCAAGTGGAAATTAATAAAACAGGCTCTTCTTAAAAAAAAACCTACATCATAAAAACTTCTTAGGAAGTAGCAGAGTAATGCTGACAAGGAAGCAATGCTGCATAGATTATGGAGGAGATGGAGAAGCATAGTCAGCAAGTCAAAGTGATAGTGGAGCATTTTTTAAGAAAGCGCAACAAATAAATACCTACATGGGTTTAGGGTCCCTAATAAATTAATCCAGTTTAACTCACCACACTCCCAGTAGTGTTGGTGGTGAAGGAGCAAGTTAAGATAAACTCCTGCTCATCTTGTATTCCAATAATAAAAAGAAAAAGAAAATACTGCATTGATACAACTAATGCAGTTAAAGAAGAAGCGTTACTCCCAAAAAAGTCTTCCACAACAGAGATACCTTTACCTGTATATTGTTCACTTACTGAACATAAATTATTAGTAAGAAAGTCTTACTTGGTGCTGGCCTAGCAATTCATTCATGAATTCTTGATTGTCATCAGCTTGCTGCAAGTGTTTCCTGTCTTGCAAGATGTCGTGGATGTCAGTAGCGGAGTTGGAGTCTGTGAGGTAAACTGCATCCAGCTCCAGAGGTTCCTGCTTCACAGCTTCACCTATGTCATTCTGCTCACAGAAAGATTTCATTAGCTTTTTGCCATTTCAGTGAATTAAATAATAGGAATATTTGTAAGAGCATTGAACAACAACATCTAGCCCTCAAAACTTTTACACTGTAAGGAGAAAATATACCATTCCACCTAGTTAATATAAGCTGTCAAATTCATTCAAAATTTGAAATTTATAACAGAGTTTTTAGAGAAGTTAAAGCGGAAGTAAAGAAGTTAAAGTTCTCTACCAAAAATTTATAAAAAAAATTGACACCTTCATTTTGCATATCTTAAGTAAGAACTCCCATTTCCCATTTTCCCCCATTTCCGGGCCGTCGATCCCCGTCAGGGACTTGCCCTCCCCAGGGTCCCACACCAGGCACGCCCTCTGGTGCCTCGCCATATTGGCGACCGACAGCACCCTGTTGCACCCCGGGCACTGAGCAACCCTCCCCCTCCTGGCTCTCACCGGCTCCTCCCCCCCTCCCTCCACAACCCCTATTGCACCTCCCGCACTGTCTCCTGTCTCCCACTCCACTCGCTCCACCCATACACGTCCTCTCATGATTCACTCTCGCACCCTCCGTCTCAACACTCATGCCACATATGCTACATACAAACCTCACTCGCTCCGCAGCTACTCTATGCATGCGCTTCTGGTGGTTGGTCAGGCCCGCCTTACTTCGGCAGACGTTCCCACACCCCTCATTTCTACACACCCAGTCATTCATTCTCCTAACATTCCTGTTCAGTCTCGCCACATTTGCCTCCCAAACGTACTCATGCCCTCTCTGACATTCCCACTCATACAAATGCTCCATGCGCTCTTTCACCATGCTGGAGAAAAACTCACCAATTCTTTGGGTGCATCATCATCAGCTTCTTGAATCTCTTCATTCTTGAGCTCAATCTCATCATCTGATAGTTGTGCATTAGAGTCTGACTTTGAGGTATCATGTGAAATGTCTGGAGGTTGACTTGGCTCTTTATCACTGCTATCGCCAGATGGTAGGATACTACCTTTACTGACTACTACAAGATCATTATTCCTGGTACATTTATTGCTAGATGATGGGCTTGTTTTATCCCTTCCTGACTCTTCCTGGGTGCTTGTTTTCCTCTTGCTTGACTCTTCTTCACTTGAGCTGGAATGTTTCTGAGATGAGGCACAATCATCCTGCCTTCTCCTCTTGGCTTCACTACTTACAATATTATCGTTAGTTCTCTTTTCTCGGAACACTCCTGTTGATTTGGCTTCAGCAGGTTCTTCATCAGGCACGGCCAAACCTTTAATCTTCAAACACTCGGCAGCTTTGATCAGACCAGATAGCTTCTCCTGTACAACATTCACTTCACCAACATACATGTAACTGAGAAGCGATTCAAGATCTTCATTCTGGATGTCTTTCAAAACTATCACTGGATGCTTGCAATGAGTTTGTTCAAGCATCTGTTCAAAATATTCGCTGCATGTTGACAAAATGAGTTTGTGAACAGGATAGAACTTTCCATCACAAGCCAGAGTTACATCCGTGTAGCATTCCTGGAGAAAAGGATCCCAATCAGAATTTCAATAATCTTAAACCAAAGACTTCAACATAAAACATTCATAAAAGTAGTTCCAGAGTATTAACAAAATATGCTAAAAATTTACCTACATGACAAATTTAAAAATGAGGAAAAATGAGCAAATGCTATCAAGCCATTAGTTTTTAATGTAAATTTTTCATTTAAAACACCATACCGTAAAATGGGGTAACATTGACCACTTTTTTTCAAAATGATGCCATTTTCTTACTAGATAAGTTAAACTTAAATTGAAACATGCAAAATACAGGTCTATACTCTAGCTTTACTTACCATAAATTGATGGCTCCTGCCTCTCATAGTTTTGATGTAATTTCAAAAAAAGTGATGGTCTTTGTTACCCCGGCTCATGGGGTTTTTTTGACCGGGTGGTAAAATCAATTTTATTTTTTTTTTTGTAAAATAACTCCAAATAACTCCAGGTTGTGGTGCATTGTAGTAAAACTCTTCTAGTTACATATGCAAAAGACAAATTTTAGGAAAGTGTCATAGTTTGCAAATGGGGGGCGCTGCCCCCCAATGGGCAAAATGTGACCACCTAATGGCAGCCGTGACACGGCTGGGGGTTTTTGTTAAAAAAACAAAAAGTGGTCAAAGTTACCCCGCCGGTCAAAGTAACCCATTTTATGGTACTGGGAACTAATGTAAAAAAAAAAATAAAAAACTTTTAAAAACCATGTTTTCTTAACGGACAATAAAGAAAAACACTTACTCTTGAATAACATTAAAGTTATGTAAAATGTTATGCAATGTTATACAAGAGTAAATGTTTTTTTATTTGTTTTATTTCATCATTTTTAGTGTTGTAAAAACCAGAAACACATGGTTTTTAAAAATGCTTTTTATATTTATTTATTTTCTACTTTTTAGTTTAGCAATTTTACCATTCAAATCAATTTCTAGGGTTGGCAAGTCTGGATGTTTGACAAAAACCTCAATTCCCAACCATGATATTTCAATTTTTTTCACTTTTTTATTTTTTCTAAAAAAATTTTTTTTTAATCTTTACTTCTGATGATCAAATCTTGAATTGTTAGGCAGCATAAGCATGCATGCCAAATTTCAATTTTCTAGGATGTTCAGAAGAGCTCTAAATTAAGGTCTGAATTTTTGTTGACAGACAGACAGACAGACACGAAACAAAGCTAAGAAAAACGTGGTTATAAACAGGGTTTGTACTGGTATTAAGAAAAAAATTCCATGACTTTTCCATAACTCTCCATGACCAATATAATTTTCCAAAACTTGTACCATCAACCGGGGCTACTCAGGACGATTTCGAACATTTTTCATTCATAACTTTTTACCATGAAACATTTCATAAACAAGTTTAGGCTCATTTTAAAGCTCTTTGCAAGGGCTATCACATGGTTCCTCCAAAAAATTCCATATGCTATTCGTAAGGTGCCAGAAGCAAAAAAAGAGTCTCCCGAGTAGCCCCGTCAAACGGGGCTACTCGGGACACTTGCAATAAAACTTCATTTTAAAACATTTGAAGCATGCAGAGTGTACTCATCCATTACTAACAGTACTCTGAAGTCCTCCTCTTTCATTGTAGATGATGTAGAGGTAGAATAAATGATATTTTCTGTGATTTTTACTTGTTTTTCCTTTATTGATATGATATTACCATAAACTTTAATTCCCGTCAACTGGGGTGACTTTGGCCACATTTTTTATTTTGTTTTGAAAACAAAAACGGTGTGGTAAACGCCAGGGTTGTAAACAAGGTCATAAACGCCGGAGTGACTTTGGCCATCGTTTATGACCCCGCTTTTGTTTGCAAAACAAATAAAAAACACGGCCAAAGTCACCTGGCGGCCGAAGTCACCCCAGTTGATGGTACCGTATTATTGATGCGATGTTACTGTATTATTGATGCAATATTACCATATTCATGAACATGCCATTGAGCATTTACAACAACCTTGTCCACTGCAAGCTTCATATAAGCAGCCTTATAGCATTTTTTCTGTATCTGTAAGCTTACAGTACGGCTTGTAATTTCACACCATTTTAATAGGGTTAAGTTAATTTACTATAAAAAAAAATTGTGAAAAACATACCTGAAACAGAAAGGAATGTTTTAGTGACAACCATCATATGTTTTGGAGAAATAAATCATAGTTCAGGTCAATTACTTTTCATTCTATGATGCCTGGTGCACAATTCTATACCTATATGACATTCTATGCACAATTTTGTAATGACCGATGATGCACTAATTTTTCGATGAGTGAAATTTTTTTTGCTGAGCAAGGTAAATGTAATCAATATTCTTTGTTTTTAATAAATTTTTTTCTTAACTGGAGCCTTTGCTAACTGAGGTTCTACTGTAAATGCGTTTTTGGGGGTATCCCAAATAGCCCCGGGGGGGTGTCCCGAGTAGCCCTGCAGTGCAGAAATGGCCACCATTTTTTTGGGATTGAGGTATGTAAATTCTGCAAATAAAGTTTTCATGCTGACACTTGTCTGCCACTTTTTTCAAAGCCAAATTTTTTAATACAGCAAATATTTTTTTTACTACAGACCTTAACAGAAGTAACTTTTCAAAATATCGTTTTTCACCATTTTTTTCAGGAATTTTTCAAAGCTAGTAAATGTAGTATTTTTTTACTTCCTTTATACTACATAGATAGGAAAAATGTTGACGTTTACGCCACTATATTTAGTTTTGCAATATTCCAATTAGTTTTGCTACTAAAATAGTTTTACACTGTGTCGGAGGACTGTCCCGAGTTACCCTGCCCATCCTGAGTAGCCCCGGTTGACCGTATATTGTAATCAATATATAACAAATAGTCAAATAGTTGTAGACTGCTTATAGCCTTATAAGAATTAGCTAAACTTCTAGCTATATATATATATTTACACTGTATTGCAACACTTGATGCCTTTGTACCAAAAACATGCAATTCATTGGAACCTAATATACATTAAAGGCAACAAGTTTATATTCCAATTTGTCATAGTACATTTATACTAAACCATGAATAACAATACCTCAAAATAAATTAAAGACTGCCACTCAATATATTTAAATGTATAAAAAATAAAAAATAATAAATAAAATAAAATAAATCATGATTTTTTTTTATAAAAAATCAAATGATTTAATCACATTACTTAATCAGTTTAATTTAATCATTTCCAACCCTGATTTAAAACTAGAAACAAAACAATTACAATTATAAGACTATATATAAAATAATTAAATGCAGTGAATGGATATAAAATATTTGAATTGTGCACATGTTTATTTCAAACAGTGTTAGCTTTTCTCATAACTTAAGTCTCATTTCAAGTCATTTGAGGTTTGTTTGGTTATCATTTAGTTTATGTTTAGTAGGTATAGGTTTATTGGTCTGACATAAATGGGAACTGTGCACTCAGTCACTACGTCGGTGTGTATAGAGGGTAGAGTCTGGTAGATTTATAGACATAAAACTAGTGGTATTGATAGTGTTGTGCACCATGCTATCAGCTACCTCTCTGAGTATCTGTTGTGTGACTCTTCAATGTTTAGAAGATCTGCATTCCTGAAGTGTTTTTGTATATTGAAGCCAGTAAAATAGTTAATATTTAGCTCGTGACCTTGCTACATATAAACTTTACAAAGCTAATTAATAGACTAATCAATAATTATTTACCCAAAAATCCCAAAGTGGTGAACACCACCAGTGTGGAATTCCAGAGGGGTAATATATTAACTGGTAAACATAGCAAATCGGAAAGCAGGACCCAAAAATCTGGAACGTCCAGCACACTTCCACTTTCAGTCCATCATCATCACTGATGAGTCTCTGCAAGATGCCACAGCTGTTTCATTGAAAAAAACAGCGCTTGCATCATAACAGTAACAAGAATCCAATCAATGCTTGAACGCGTCCAACGTAACAGTCACAAGAATCCAATCAACGCTTGAACACGTCCAATGTACTGTCACAGGGATCCAATCATCGCTAGAACGTGTGCAACGTCACAGCCACTGGAATCCAATCAGCGATAGAAAGCTAGAAGGGACCGCCTCAAATGCACACCATGTTAACGCACTGATGCTAACTTAATGCGTAACGCTACAATTCTTGTTTCAAGAGCGTAGTAATACAATAGTGTAGTTATGTCATTATTGATGGAAATCGCAAAGAATAACATTTTCGCTATGTACACTCACTCACAAATACATGAAAAACTGCCTATGATTCAATCGACAAATACAAAACTGACCACTGATGCAATAAGCTGAGACATGGAAACTCCTACTGTTACAATCAGGATTACCAACTCAACGAAAAACATAAACAAAGAAGGTAGCAGGCCGCAGGGACACCAACCATCAATATACTCATTTGAAAAAAATGATAGATACGAATTCTTCTATATTACAAATTTATCAGTAACTGGCATTCAACAGAATGGTTTAATAACCTTTGTAAATCGTAAATGTTATACATGCAGAATCAATCGTGTGCAACAGCCAAAGTGGCGGGAACGATGGTTAGTGTTTACTGTTTCCTTGTTAGTTCTCATTAAGCAATCGGTGTGTGAGGTAACTGAATTAACTGCAGATAAAGCTCCCAAACTTGGAGACAATAATTGAGTGAAAACTTTACGTGATATATTGTGAGCCTGCTCAAGTTTAATAATGAAGAAATCACAAGGTTCACAGAATCTAAAGGTTTGAATGCTAAATTTTTGACTTTCGAGTACTCTATTGACTATTGAGTCTATTCTAGTCAGTCAACTGTGAAGTGTCATGTTGTTTGTTGTGCATTGCCTTTTCTTTGAGAAGTTTCTCCAACTGCCGATGAGTTTCTCCTCAATTTGAAAGCTGAGGTAACGAATAGGTGCCATAAATTTTTTTATATTAATTTGAAACTATTATGTTGGGAGTAAATAGTATTTCCTTCTGTAGATCCATCCCTCTTGCTCATCTGTGACTGTGAGTGACGCGTGCAATTAACAATCTTGCATGGGACCTTCTCTGTGTTGCCTGACTTGATGTTCATATGATCATAGCTACTGTAACCGAAGCCAATTTCTGACAGCCTGCAAACCTGTTTCTAGTTGCCTGGAACGTTTTTTTTTACAGCGGAACGCTTTTTTTACGTGAACCACGAATTTTAGAATTCCAGCCTGATACACCACCTTGGCCATTATTGAAGGCAATAAGTGCCCTTTTTAGCCATCCATTATGGTGTATATATTGTTATTGTTAGTAAGCTAATGGCAACATAGCTATATAACCTTCCAAAAGACAAAAAAGCTGAAAAAAATAATAAAATAAATCATGAAAAAATTAAATAAAATCATTGATTATTTATTTTTTAAATTTTTTTAAATAAAAAAATCACCAACCCTGAATGATTGTTTGCAAAGTGCGAACCACAATTTTTTCAATCAAACAAAAATTTATGACTTTTGGGCTGTGAGATTTCATACCTACCTACTGAAATTATATGATATTATAGCAAAAATATTTCAGAAAAAATAGGACTTTTCCAGCCCTGATGTCCATGCCTGTGTTAGCTGTTAGCAAAGAAGTGCAAGCCACAATTTGTTCAATTAAACAAAAATACATGACATTAGACTCAGTGTGGAATTCTGTATAGGTAATATATTCTCATGTCAATATAAGAAAACGTATCAAAATACCAACCCTACCACCGCGTTACACCACCTTCCACTGCAATGAAAATTGACGAACTGAGCTCATTTGAAAATCGCGCGTGGTTTGAAATCCAATCCCGTGTAGCCAGCAACTAATCAAGTTAACTAGTTGTTCATCTGTAGGCTATCGGACACATTTTTGCAATGAATACGTTCTAAAATAAAAAAAAAACATCCAGCTTCGTAAAAAATTCTCACGATTGGACATCACCCACAAAGTTTTCGATTTCACACAAAATTATGAGATAAACTTCAACTCTTTCACTGCATACCGTACATTCACATGGAGTTTTCTTTTTGCTTCTCACAAGACGGTGTCACACACTTATGTTTTGGTTGTGTCTAGTTTGATTTCACAATAAATAGACTTCATTCACATTCCATTCTGAGATTTAAATGATTGAAAGTTTTATTAAATTATAAAAACCTATTTATACTTTCCAGATTTGAATTTTTTACCCTATTATGTTGAATTTATCTTGATAAATTGACTTCAAATTCTGAATGATTTTGTCTGCCATCCCGCGTTTTCGAACGTTTTGTGTCTTTTAGAAAATTTTTGTTGTTTAATATGGGAAACTATTTCATTATAGAAAACATAGAGCACGTACGGTATAGTGCATTAATAATACAATTTAATTCAATAAAAATTAATTTTTAATTTAAAAAATATAATCAGATTTTCAATTCAACATTTTTCTAAAAGAATTTAATTCTACAGCATGTACCATCTAGTGTATTAAATAATAAATTTTGATTTAGTAAAATTGAATTTTATTTAATTTTTAATTTAATTTAATTCTACAGCTTCAACCGGTAAAAATGAGCATCATAGGAATCAAAGTAAAACGGTCGTTCATACATCACAAATTGAATGACATTGGCTGGATTTGATAGGTATTTTATTAATCCTGTTTATATATAAGAACGGAAATGACGCTTCTATTTCAGAATGATAATGGAAATGTTTCTACTATTCCAGAAACTTTTCTTGAATACACTTCCAAAAACTAAAGTTCTGTATTCAATGGAGTCTTTGAAATGACAAAATCATTCAATTTAAAATTTTTAGCTATAAGAGTAAGATCGTTATTTGTCAATATGAGGAGCATTCCTTCGTCATTCCTAAGGAGCTGTAAGAAAAAATTCGTTGTTTTTTATGTAAAAGGATGTTTTTCAATTAATAGAAATGCAATAATTGATTTTTGGAAATACGATGTTAAAATTAACGATCCATATTAGAATTCAAAGTCGTTTTCATTCGTTTGATCAGAAGTTTTCGTTCGTTTGATCAGAAGTTTTCAGTCGTTTGATCAGAAGTTTTCGTTCGTTTGATCAGAAGTTTTCGTTTGTTTGATCAGAAACAGAAAAAGTTTTCGTTTGTTTGATCGGAAACAACATAATTATTCATTCTCTTGCATTAAGTATACAAACAGTTAGTTAATTCGTAATTCGTATACAACCGTATACGAATTAAGTAACGATTGATCATCCCGCTAGATCACCGTTAGCGGGAAAGAAGCAATTCAATTCAGTAGCACGTTAGCTGACGTGTTATGAAGTTCGTCTCGTCTGAACTCTGAATTGCGTGTTTAGTGTGCATGATGAAAAACTCTGCCTAATGATTACTTAATGAAGTTTAGTTCATTGCGCTCAACTTAAGAGACAAATTTTCAACTAACTAATACTTTTTTATAAGTCTAATTTTAATTGTTGAGTGATAGGTGCAGGTTTACAACTTCCAAGTGATTAGGTACTTTATAGAAACTGAGCAAGTTAGCGTGCCGCCGTGCGTGTTTTAAGCCTTTAAGAAGTTCATTTTTTGCCTCAAATAACGATGTCGGATAGAAGAAGTGGTCTTGGTGGATCGAAATAATATATGAACCTCCGAAATTAGAATTCCATCCTGAATTTAGACTAGAGTCTAGACTCTAGACTCTAGAGTAGCTAGCAAGATTTAATGACTACTGAAATTATATGATATTAGAGCTGCAATATTTCAGAAAAAAACTCAGACAGTAGCCTGAGTAGGACTTTTCCTGATAGGCTTACTTGACAAGTTGACAGAGTCTTGCTGTCCTGTGACTCCTGTCCTCTGGAGTCTGGACTCTGGAGAATATGTGGGCCTACGCCGCCTACCTAAATGTTTAACAAGAAATAACAAGTACTAGACAACAACTTGGCATTTACAAGGTTCTTTTATAACATAATATATGTTAGAAAACAAATCATTAGATTAGTCCATCTTTATACTTACTTTCTCTCGCAGATTTGATAAAACATTGAAGAAAGCTGCTCTGTGGTTGTTCCATTTTAATGAAAGAAGGCCACCACAATTCATATCAAGAGCCACGGAGGTTACCGTGTAGTAATCAATTTGGCCAATGTAAGATGTAGTGAAGATAATGGTGATGGTTAAGACACGAATGGGGCGCAAACAGATTTTAAATTTGTTTAAAATTTCAATTTCGTACACATCCTCGCCGAGACGCCAACCTTGCGAATGAACAACTCGCTATATTATGAAAATACGTGCAGGTGCAGGATCCGTACTTTCGGAAGAAGAAATATAAGTTCTTCATTTATTGAAGTAGATGTATACGTAAATATAGAAAGCAATTTACATCATTTTCCGTTTTTCCGTAAATTGAAAAATATTTGAGAACAAATTTGGAGTTCGTGTTGGGGGATGACTCTGATCTACTTCTTCTTCTTCTTCTTTTCAAGGTGTCCACGTTGGGTGGACTGAAAGCCACAGGACAGCCACATGGATGACCGTTGGGCCTGAGAGCTTATGTTATGTTGGACTTCTTGGTAAGGAAAGCTGGCCTCTTTGTCCTTGTTTGTACAAGGTCAATAGAGGTGATGGATGAGCTTGATAGCATGTAAGAGAGAATTTACACATGACATGGATAAGTTACATGCACACGGAACACAGATGACTGTATGCAGTCACTCGGAAAAGTTGCACATGACATGATCATTGCTCCTCAGAACTGAGCACTAGATTCAACAGTTAAGTTAGATATATTTATATACATAGAATGACATAGATTATGCATGTACACAAACATATACAATATACATAGATACACTTGTACATATATAAGCTTCATTTTGATATTTTGGCACCTATCTAAAGTTCACTGAGCCTCCCTGATTTCAAAATGAAAACAGTAAAAAATTGAAAGATTTTCCTTTGCACATCATTATTATTATATATAGCTCCACAAAGTAGGGGAGCTATATTTATAGTGGAGGGCGTAGGGATTTTTTTTGGCTCGAAATTCACGTTCGGCCACCTCTGGCCTGCGGGAATTTTGCGCAACGGTCCCGCCAATCGCGGCAACCACCTTCGCGATAGCGCGGAAGCTGGCAGTGCCAGCCGGGCTGGTCGCTCGCGGTAGGACAGACTGACTGCGGCAGCAGGCCCTTTCCAGGCCGAGAAGCGCTGCCACAATATTGCGCTGCTGTGGACATTCCTGCGCTGTTGGTCACCCTGGCGTTGCGCTGGGGCGAGCGTTGGCGCAGGCAAGTTCACCCGCGGCTGGCTTCCAGACTGCGGCGATTTCTGACTGGGTACCTAATATAAATTACAGAATAAAACTGTACGAAAGATTTCGGTGTAATGTTGTCAACCTCAGCCTGTTACTAGCGTCAACATGTTAGTTGTTACTTGATAAATTGTTACCAGTTACCACTTACAGGTATTTTTTTCATGTTTCAGTTTGCTTAGTTATTTTTACACAGCTATTTTTATGTTTCACCTTCCTACATGGATGTCTATTTTAATCTACCAATCTCATAAATAGTCCACATATATATACAAATAAATGACTGATTTTTTATATGTATATGTGGATAATTTTTTTAGATTGGTAGATTACACTCATTACAGTACACATCCATGTAGGAAAGGTAAAACATAAAAATAACTGTAACTTTTATTTACTGTGTCTAACCCGTACTAGTTCGGCTGGGTTAATTGCAATAAAGTAGCATTGATATGTTTTGAGAATGTTCATTAAATGTTTATGAGTAAATCCCAATATCAGAACAATAAATATTTAGAGATTTCCAATAATGTTTGCCATTGTAGCGGCGCTACATTTTACTGTAGCGGTAGCGCTCGCTAAAATCTAGTGGGTGTAGCGGTAGCGGTAGCGCCCGCTACATTTAGAGCATGTAGCAGTAGCGGTAGCGCCGTTACATTTCAAAGTAGCGCTGCCCAGCTCTGTGAATGAGGGATGTGCAAGTAGGTTTCCTGTGTTCTACAACTTCTCCCTTTACGCACCGCTAGCCTAGTATAGAAATTGTGCATCGCCCTCCCCACGTTCGCCGATGCGCACTGTGAGCAACTGAATATATAAACTACACTAGAAATGATCGCATACGAACAGGGATAGTATCATCATATTTCAAGAACGAGCTACTTTTAAAATTATTCACATTAATTTATATAAAGTTAACATTCAAAAGGTATTTAGTGATAAAAACTTTCACTCTCCTGAACATAGTCTCATATGCGAGGCCAGAGTAAGGATATAAATAACGAACAGCGTTCCCATTGTCGCCTTCAGGAACAACTTTTTAGTGTATTACTTGGAAATAAATTTCTTTATTTGAGTATACTCCAATTATAACGGAAACCTATTTAGCGAAAATGTACTGTACAACAATTTGAATTCACAGTGCATAGCTTGGAAAGTAAAGCAAGTACGACAGTCGCGATTAATCAATTTTGTACAACAAAATTCAAAAGTACGTGCAATGCTCCATAATAAAGACTCACCAAAATTCAGTTCTTTTTTCGATTTCTTGTACTGCACCACACCTTGTGTAGAATAATAAATTTGTTGCTTGCATGGCTTCAAAGTATCTTCTTTGATCTTTTTATGTATTTTCAAAAACCTTCAAAATAACACGTGGAATCTCTATCTTTTTTATGTTGTCATTTTTTATACATAATTCAACAAAGAAGGTTTTACATAGTTTTATTGTTTTGTAATTGAGATTAGATAGAAAAAATTCACTGAAAATTCTTGAATTTTGTGAAGTTTTAATATCAGTCAAAATTGTTGTAATTACCGAATTTAAATTTCAACAGGCGATACTAGTAAAGTGTTTCTAACTTTCACTTATGCCCATTTATGTTGTAATGATCTAGATTGTAATGATTTAATGATTGATATTGTAATGATAATCTAACCTGAATTTTTGTGGCTTATAAGCACTCACCCTAATGGCTGCAGATAATATAGAGGTTTATATAGCGGTTTCAGCGTTTCGTAGGCCGTGGGCCTGTCGCTGATTCTTAACATCGCAGAACATTCACAGCTTGTTGCGGTCTCGAACTCAACTCACTGCTACAATTCTTCTTTGCTAACCGCCCGGCCTCCTCGCCGATTCTGACCAAAAACTGGCGCACAGAGCTGGGATCGAACCCGCGCCTCTCTGCGCCAATCTTGGTACTCAACTGTAACCACTGGGCCACCTCGCATAAGAAAACATGTACAGCATAAGAATAGCATAAGAAGATAAGAAAACACAGCAAATATTATCCCTGTGTATAAGCTTACCTGCCGCTAAAACCACAGACGGCTACTTTTGTCGGCCATTATATCCGTTATTATTATCGGCTTAAACTTACCCCGTGTACTTATTATTATTATCTTAACAAACGAGACCGTTTATATAGTATTCTCAGAACTTACCGCTGTTATTTAATTAAGAAGCCATAATAAAGACTGGTTGTGCTATATTTTCAGTCACAGCCATAATTATTTTGCATACCAGCTACCTTAATTAGTGATCAAAAACCGTCAGGGAAGCCTTAATATTATTTGACGCTTCCAATATTTAATTAACTTAAAGCATATGCAGAATAAACACAAATAAATAAGTGTATGCTAGTAAATTAAATTGAAGATACTTTACTGTACTTATTAGATTAGTAATAATGTAATAATGATACTATAAACCAAACTGAGCTGAAAATTATAGTGAGAAAGAAGGTGCAGACATATTGTAAGCCTGACCTGCGAAAGAAACTTGCTAAATATGTATGGCTGGTTGAGCAGATATAGGCATAGTATGATCCATTTTATTAACAATAGGTAAGGTACTCCAATCAATGGGCTCACTTGGTCAGTGTTGAAGAATGCGAATGAAACTATTATGTGCGAGCTATCACAAATGTGAGCAACGGCCAACGGGATGGAAAAAACAAGATTATTGCGGAAAGTCAGAGGCATTTTATTACACAACCAATAATGTAATTAGTAGATAATAAACCTCCCTAACAACTAGTTGACTGCAATGTAAATTGACGGACGTTAAGAAACTTGTTTTATTGTAATTATAATTATTATTATATTGAATGTAACACGATTAATTCAAGTGGCGTCCACTACTGGCCGTGACGCAAAACATGACATTAAACAAACATTATAATGATCACTGGAATATTTTAACTGCGTAAGAATAACAATACAGTAAATTCAACAGTAAATATATACAATTATGTTTATTTTGAAATTCGTGTGACGTTCTTCTCAATGTGAACTTATCAAAAATACAAGCGAGCTTCGCGAATCTTCCACTGAATTACTAAAACATGCCGAGATCGTGAGTGAAGTTTGCATACCTGATAGAGGTGCCTATAAAATTATTCGCAAAATAACACTGCGTTGATCAACTAAAAATGAACGACAGGCTAAGCCTTAGCTCATTCGCACGTCTCCGACCCTTAGTGCAAAATTAAAATTATGATTGGGTGACATATTCGTACTGTGAAAAATGGTAGAATAAACTTTTGACTATTTAGTTCAATCGATATATTGATTACGTTTAACATGGACATGAACGAAACAAATTATCTACGTTCTACGTTAACTGGTACTTTTATTCGTACGTATCCTATGTTCTTTCTTACATGAATACATTATTAATATTATTGTTATTCTTATGTCTTAATGCAAGCAATAACATTACTAATGATAATCCCACTCTAATTTTCAATGAATGCGAGAAATGAAATAAGTTGATTGTAATATTTTCCCTCTAAAAATTTGAAAAAACGATAGGTTGTCTCAAACGGCTTAAAAAATTTACATCGGGGAAATGTACGGGATACCTTGGAATTGATCTAAACCTAATTTTTGCATCCACATTCACGCATCATATTAATTATATTAGCATCACCCCAGACTGAGGCGGAGGGGCGTAAGAAGAGTCATTAAGGATTTGTCTGGACCCACAGCCAATTAATTAGTGGCCAATAAGTCAGAAGCTCCTGAAACTATATTGTTTCTTTCGCTGCGTCGAGTGACAATGAGGAGGAGAGAAATGTGGAGATCACCCACGCAGGAATCGAAGTTCGTAGCCGGCGAATAAAATCGAAACGATTGCTATGAGCAACGATGATCATCAACATCTGGGACAAACTGTGAATTTGTGAACACCGATTGTGATCTGAGGTGAGAAAAAGTTCTTCATCTGCCCATTAGTTGAGATTACAACTAGCGGACCTGGCAGAGCGCTGTATTTAAGGAACTTATATTCCTAAAATTCCACTCTAGGGTCTATGAGTCAATTTATGCAGTGGATTAACAATTACCACTCTGAGTTATACTCCCACCTTAACTGATGACATGCATTTGCACCTTAGGTGAGGGGATTTGCAAGGACCCCTAGTAGGTGATCTACTTCCTTTCAGAGCAACTAGAAAAAAGCTTCCACTACCATGAAAACTCACCATCATATCTTGGTAAGCGTGGCATTGTTGAGAATCCTTTACTTACAAACCAGTACGGCAGTGTAAATAAATCAAAAATATTTTGTTGGTCCCACGGGTTTCCCTAAATTTACAAGTCACTATAATTGTTACTATATACGTTTATCATTTAAATTCAATGCCATTCTCACCGGATCTGTTTTAATTTTTCACCCATGCGGATCATAGACATCCAATCAAACATCAAAACCTTTTATGAATTGTTCTAAATTTCTTCAACTTTCTTAGAGTTGAGTTTTTCATTCTTGACATAGTAAAATGGAATCTCATTAGATCACCTATTTTGTGTTTCCTAACTTCTTGGTGCATCATATGGAATAATTTCTCTGTTTACAAGATATGTTGTCGTTACCCGCCCCGCCGCCATTGTTGCAGTCATGTTTAAATTTGTGACGACCGCACTCACAGCACAGCTTCTACTGAAAACAATTCTTCCGAACCAAACGTACGCAAGTGCGGAAATTGTAACGGATCAAATAAGACTCATTTATCTGATTTAGTATAACCGCGTCATGGTTGATTAGACATGCCGGGGATAGAAAAATACTGCAACTAACTGGGCTGGGAATTGAATGAGACACTGTCAATGTGGAGAGGTGCAATGCCATCCCTCGATTCTGTATCCCCAAAGCCTATTCTCTAATTAGATATGGAGCCATCTTTATCATAAACCATGTTCTCTATTCTATTCGTTTTTCTTTCAATCTTTGCCTTTTTTATATACTTCTTTTGTTTTTTGTTATATTATACTTCCTGCTCTATATGGGGTTTGCCCCGTTTTTTTTTGTGTTGAAGATTTTCAGATTGTTATGACCGTTAGGTACCAACAAAACCACCAACTGTAAGAATAAATAAGAAATTAGGCACCTACTACAATAATAAATAAGACGTCGGGTCTTTGGGGCCCCATAAACCACCAATTGAGGATAACTCTGTAGCACCTCCAAGTCACTACTCTGTCGTGGGGTGCATTGGACAAGTCTTCAGAGGCCCCAATAAATATTACCAAAAAAATTAGACTTGCGCGTCCCATCATCAATTCCTACTATTATCTTAATTTGCTTAGAAGATTTCTTAATAAATAATAATAGCGGTTTCAGCGTTATTAGGCCGTAGGCCTGTCGCCGATTCTTAACATCGCAGAACATTCACATCATTTTGCGGTCTCGAACTCGCAACCCACTGCTACAATTCTGCTATGCTTAACCGCCCGGCCTCTTCGCCGATTCTGACCAGAAACTGGCGCACAGAGCTGGGATCGAACCCGCGCCTCTCTGCGCCAATCCTGGTACTCTGAACTGTAACCACTAGGCCACCCTTATGGGCTAACCTAACCTAACTTAGACTGATCATTTGATCCAATCTATCCAAGCCAACTATGATGCCAGAAGGCTTTTTTGTTAACTTAAATAAATGTCATGATAAACTTTGTTTTGAACTCAATTGCAATTATTGTCAACATCAATAAAATTGAGCAACAAATAAAACTTGCGATATGTGAATGAACTCGTAAAATAATTCACATGTGATGTGAATAATTATTGAAGCTCCGAAGACCGTGTTGACAAGTGGTCTAGTGTGAACGCTGAGGAGTGTTGCACACACGTTCTGCCAGGCGCGCTCTTAAGTCGTTTTATCGTACAAATGATACAATTTTGTGTGAACTGACGTATTCATCGTTGATGGTCGACGTGATGGCTAGGATGACGCTGTTGTGATCTAGGCAAAAACTTAGTGAAATGCCAAATACACTGTTTCCCAGATGGTAAATTTTTAATCACTTTTAACCAATTGATTTTGATGTTCGTACATATTCATGTGGCGTGTGCAACATGATCAGTAATTGTTCTAATGCCTAACTGCACTAACTTCTTCACGTTTTATTTCGATGCACTAAATTCTATACACCTGAATATGATGAACTCGTGACCACATTAGTTATCCCTGTCAAGAATTTTTTCTAATGGCAACAGCAGAAAATTTTATTTTAGAAATAAAACGTATCAAATATCTTGATATTTGAGAGAACCTTAATGTGGGCATAAAGAAATTTACCGTAAAATAAACTTGCGAGTCAATAATCTTTAGTTTTAGTAAATTATAATTTTCATTCGAACAAAACACCTTCCTGATATGGCAATGTATTGTATTCTCTATCCGCACTTCTAATCAACTTTTCCTAAAAAATAAAAGCGTCTTTGGAGAAATGAAAACTAAACTTGCAAGTCACACCGCTACAGCTTCTCTGAATGTCAGTGTTTGCGTGGACTCCAAATCTTGCACTTATCAGAACTAATCGTCTTGGGTCCCACTCAACTAGTTTGTAGTAACTTCATCTGTGGAACACTTATGGAGACTTGAAGAGAGCTGCGTCGGCCGCCCCGAGGACTGTCGACTTCCACCCGCTCCATGTGACCCATAGAATAGAATAGAAGTGTTGGCGTTGAAGAAATAGGCCCATGGCCTGTTGCCGATTCTTGAACTTTTCGTGACTTGATTCACAAGGGATCCGGCCTTTGGAACCCGATCTTTCCATAACTGACGATTGATTGAGATAGCTGCTGGAACCGTAATTTGCTAGGCATTTTAAGACTGAACATATGCTCCTGCATAGCTTCGTCTAGTCTGTTTTTGAAGATGTTCATACTCGGAGCTTCAACGATGCTATCAGCCAGAGCTGATCTTCAAGTCATACACCGTTAAGTCCGGCAGGAAGTACGTGCATTTCTATGTCTGTGAAGGTGTTTTGTGAGGATTCTAAGCCGCTTCGCGGCCTGTTCTTATAATAAAGACGATGTGCCTTATTAAGTTCAATTAAAGCAAAATGATAATCGATAACGAACTAATAATTGATTTAACTGATAACAACAATTTTTAATTGATTAAATTGATAAATGATTGAAAAAGAGTCATAGTCTTACTAGCGCTAGGGTAAAACTTTAGATTAAGTGCATCCAAAAAAGGGTGTTTTTTAATTATATGTTTTTTGGGGTGTAGATAAAGAATCTGAAATCCGTTTTTGGCGGTTGGCATCGGAAAACCGATTTTTTCCCCGAGGCTCTAATTCGTCAAAAAAAAATCGGGTAAAAATCGGCGAAAAAACCTAACCTAACTTAACCGCGGTTGCAATTTCGTGGTTGCCTGCAATGTCGTGGTTGCAAGCGTATATGGATCACCGAGGCTAAGTTGAAAACGCTGTAAATCCACGGATATTGGGGCAAAGATTTAACTTGCATTTTATCTTATAAAATATATAAAAAATCGGAAAAAAACGGTTTTCCGATGCCGACCGCCAAAAACGGATTTCAGATTCTTAATCTACACCCCAAAAAACATATATTTAAAAAACACCCTTTTTTTAGATGCACTTAATCTAAAGTAATACCGGCGCTAGAAAAGCTTCCCTATGTTCTATGACTGTAATTGATTAATTTTTCCAATTGATATTCCATACACCAGCGACGTGATGACATGACTCTGACGTCATCCGTCATCAGGCACTTCGTTGAACGAATTTGGCGGGATTGGCACGTTTACCCTTTCATCTCAAGACTCAAATGAGCAGAAGCGAAACGTAGCCGAACATCCTTGAATAAACTTATTTATTTTGTCTTGAATTTTCTATGTCCCGCCACAAGTTTTTCGTTATAGCGATCAAAAAAGGAACTTTTAACAATTTCAGTCACGATGTGAACACTTAAGATCAAAACAGCGTGTTAATTGACACTCGTTTTCAAGGGATTTCTTCAACTATTTTATATTAATAGTCTAAAATGTTTTGGCTAAAGCGAGTCAATTTCAGCGGTGACGGCAACAGCCATCAGCCCGCAGTCTTGACGGAGGCGTCAGGAACCTGGCAACCGCATGTCGCGGTCCTGATAAAGTCGTCAGAAGTCATCAAGTGAACCTGGAAACTGCACGTCTCGGTCCTGACGAAGGCGTGGGCAGTCATTAAGTGAACTAGGCAACCGCACGTTGCGGTCCTGACGAAGGTGCAGAAGCTACTGATGCTGCGCGCCTTGCAGACGTCGCCCCGTGTGAGTTCGACGCAACTCTTCGTCACTTGTCAAGCGGCAACTCCCTTCACATTTCAAGCTGCAACGCTCCCTCACCTGTCAAGCTGCAACTCTCCGTCACCTGTCAAGCGGCAACTCTCCGTCACCTGTCAAGCGGCAACT
>NW_025938138.1:0-64099 GCF_000764305.2 Hyalella azteca | reverse complement strand
GATATGACTTTTCAAGGCCGCTTTTGTGACGCAAGCATGATCACACTCAGAGCATTGTACAGGTTTTTTTGTTGAATGCTTAAAGAGGATATGACTTTTTAAGGCCGCTTTTGTGACGCAAGCATAATCACACTCAGAGCATTGTACATGTTTTTTTGTTGAATGCTTAAAGAGGATGTGACTTTTCAAGGCCGCTTTTATGACGCAAGCATAATCACACTCAGAGCATTGTACAGGCTTTTTTGTTGAATGCTTGTAGAAGAGATGACTTTTCAAGTCCCCTTTCGTGGCGCAAGCATAATCACACTCAGAGCATTGTACAGGCTTTTCTTTTGAATGTTTGTAAAGGATATGACTTTTCAAGGCCCATTTTGTGGCGCAAGCATAATCACACTCAGAGCATTGTACAGGCTTTTCTGTTGAATGCTTACGGAGGATGTGTCTTTTCAAGTCCCTTTTTGTGATGCAAGCATAGTCACACTCACAGCAGCAAAACTTCTTCATTAATGAACGTTTAGAAAGGGAATGCTTGTGCAAGATTTCTGTGCAACCATCAGAGCATTCACTTTTAGAGCATTTCTGGACATTTCTCTGAGGATGACGTAGGAGGATATGTTGTTTAAGGTCAGCTTCAGTGGCACACAAATTCAAACAGAACTGGCATTGGTGTTTACTTCTGCACAAATTTTCGAAGTTAATATGCTCTTGCATTGATTTTCTTGTGGTACCCGATTGTTCACAGTCATGGAGCTTGAATGATTTTTCTATGTTTTTCATGGAGCTGGATGCCCCAGCGGCGCCAGCAGCGTCTCCTGATGCCGTTGCTGACCCACCTTTGCCAAACTGAAACCAAAGACTGAAAATTACTATCACTAAATAGACACTAAACCTCATAAAACCACTAACATCCCAGTGTCATTACTACCCCCATGACAAAATCAATAACCAACACCTTATGCTTGAACACAACATAAAAATCCTTTGCCTAACCTTTGATGTCATGCTTGCTTTACTGACCACCACAAAACATGGCAGAAAAAGCCTCGAAATGGGATTATGTACTAAAAAACCTCCTCATGAACATCATATGGACAATACCAGGACTACCTACGCCTACAGCAAACCTCCTATTCTTAAACTATCTATCATCTCATAATCGTCTATGCCTGCCCAATCTGGGCTCCTATCACGTATACAACTAACTCCGCTGGCCTCCAAACAGTTCAAAGTATCACCATGCATACAATAACTGGTTGTTGCAGCAAAACAGCCAAAAGACTTCACTCTGAATATCAAATGCTCAAAAACCAGATCAGCCGCTATACTTTTTTCTTCTTTTTCTCTCTTCTTCTTCTTGCCACACATTTCCTACTACACACAGCAATCCCCCAATTGTGGCCTTTTCCTGTGTGTATCATTAGTGTTTAAAACAATCTTACATTAGTTTTACCTAGCCAAAAAACCCTAACCTAAACTAACCGAATTGAACACAGCCTGACATATCCTAACCTAACCTGTCCTAACCAAATCTTACCTCACCTAACCTTACTTTGCCTAACCTTACCTAACCCAACACAACCTAACCTATCTTAACCTAACCTAACCTGAACTAACATTGCCTTACCCTAATCAACCCTAACCTAACCACCCTATGTGATTGTCGCCATAGGAACTTGTTCCTGGCTTGAACCTAACCTCAGCAACTGACGTATATTTTACGACATGTTTAATTTCCTACCTGTTCTATTTCGATTCCGTGCATGATTGTGGCCGGAGTTCGCATTTCCAATACTCACTGAACGTGTTGGAAATGCAAACTCCAGCCTAAATACTCCAAACATCAATAACCTGGTGTCGGTTTTCCTCTATCAAAGTAAACAGAGCAAAAAGTTTAAATACTTAGTCGATGATTGCAAAAAACACTGCTTCAAAACTTCTTAAGGTACCAGCTTCTCAACTTACTAGTCGCATTTGCGAGCGCTGCCTACTCCTGGTCATCATACGTCGTAATACGGCTTGAGCGAAATTCTACTTGAAATCTTGTTTGACGGCAGATATCGAGGGAGCGCCAAGGCCCTGAGCTCAACACTCGGGGCCATAAAAAGGGAATTTTTGTTTTATTTTTATTGTAATTTGTGTGAATTTCCTTCAATGCTGTACGTTACCGAGTTAAAGGACCTCGAAAAGGCAAAAAATCGCAGTTAAGAATAATCGCCTACGATAAATCTGTGTTGGACGCAGTGGTGGACTTCAATTTAGTATAAATATATAAATTTAATAATAAAGTAGAAACTTCAATTTAGATTCAGAAAAGTATTAATGGACATTTTATGATTGAACATTATTTAAAGAAAATGTATTTAATTAGATTTAAGAATAACCCATACTAAACGAATTAATTATTAATTGCAATTTTCAGTTAGCATTGAAATTTAACAAATATTTGCTTGAAAAATAGCTTCTCATACTACGATTGAAGGTTTTATCGGGAGAATGAATATTATTTGACAATCTATTATGTAAAAAACTTTTGACTTAGCAACACGGTTGAACTAGTATAGTTCATCCATGATTCCATTCCCTGTCGCGAAGAAAACGGAGCATCGTTTAGGTAGACTGTCGAAATGTAGAATCGGTCAAGCTTCAGAAGGCAAAAATAGTGATGAAAGTACGTTTCCTGCCTTTAATAACTTCCTTAAATTAATATATAGGGAGAATTTGTGATAATCTGCCCCGAAACATGCGCATCCGTTACTTGAATCGACGGTTGTTTCTTCCGCAATGTAAATAAATCAAGAATTCACTAAGATACAGGCTAAGGAGGAATTGTCACGGAACTCTTTAATCTTACAAATATTTGCAAAAAAGGGGCCCCGGCAGACCCCCGGGGCCCCCCAGAGAGTATTTTAGTTTTCTTCTAATGATTATTTGCCTAAATTTTCTTCAATTTTGATCTATACCGAGTTATAAGACCTTTAAAAATCAAAACATTTGAGATACGGCGCCCTCACGTTTGGGCCCAAGGACTACAGATACATGGCAGGGAGCAATTTTATTGCTTCATTAAAACGATTCTTAACGGTACATAATATTATGAGAAGTTTTTTTTGCAATATTAATGCTAAAGAGCTGAAGTAAATAACCATATACGGAGTGTCTAACTTGAAAAAAATAAGTGCCTAATAAAGTACTTTAAAAGTGAGCAGAACTAAATCACGGTTTATTTTTGATCGTTAAATTTCTAATAAAAAATAATTTTTTTAAATGAGTTAAATAGGCAGTAATTAGCGCAATTTTATCCTCTGTCGATAACAACTTTCAGAAAGCTTCCTAAAACTATTGAACACATTTTGGAGTCAAGCTCCATCGGCAGTTAAAAAAATCTAGAACACATATAAAATCAGAAGTTAATGCAGTGGAATTTAAAAGTAACATAAGTTAAAACCTAAAATTACAAACAGAAGACAGTAAGAAAGTAAAAATTATAAATGAAAAAAAAAAAACAGCAAAACCTATCTAGTCACAGTTTTTAGTGGAAAAAAGCTAAAGGCTGCATTTGAAGGTTGCTTGGCTTTCCAATTGTCTTCTTGATCTTTGTTAGAATAAACGTATCACCTATCTGCAACATGTACTGCGAGTTGTCGGATTCTAGCGTAACTTTTATGTCTCTTGCCTTATTTCCCTGTAAGAGGAAGCACCCGCTTCTCCTATCGCTCTCTAGCTTCTGGTCTTCGGCTCGAGCAGGTTGCTCTCTCTTTCGTAATCACTGGGAATACAAACACCTGGGATTGTAATCACTGGAGGGGAGAAGAGAGAGGTATACCATATTGTACACTTGGAAGATAATAACCGGACTGGCTCCCAAATTTGAAAGTGAGACCTCCAACTTATAGTGACATATTACAATGAAAGGAGGGGGAGACTGTGCAGAGTTCCCCATTTAATAACTGAGCCGCGGCTAGAGTACAGATTCTTCGGGAGAGATCACCGTCCGTGGCAGGACCGAGGCTGTTTAACATCTTGTCGAAGGAGCTGAGTAGACTCCTGCGTCTCGGAATAATTTTCTCGAAATGAACCGGGACAAACGGGACGAGACGAGAAATTGCCGGGACAAAAATAATGGGACAGAGGGTAAAATTTGTCCCTGAATAAATGTATGCATTCAATCCTGCTAGTAAATTCTAACGATTTTTAATCTCCAAAAATAGATGGCAATGCCATGCCCTAAGCAAGGATCAAACTCTTGAACAAAATATTTAGTTCCTGCAGTGAAGGAAGATGAGGGAATGCACTTGAACCTTTTACATTAAAGGTAACATCCTTACACTCCTCATGTATCTGTGATCACATCGAAGAATGGATATAATTGGTAATAATCAACACCACACAGCATGCATGGCACGAATGGAAAATGGATTGCTTGTATTCATGGTATGAGTTGACGCCTCTGGTGGCATTGGTGTGGAGGTTAATGCTGGCCGGTTTATGAGTAGTACTGGTCATGTTCTTTAGCAGCATTGGCTGAATGACGTACAGATTGTCTTCAAAGTTGTATGATTGGTGGTTCTGTCATATAATTTGATGGCAGGGGTGTTGTAGATGGAGACATAGCAGTAGTTGTTTGGCGACAAGGAGTTTGGTGTGTAATCTGGTGGTAAAAATTTGATTGTACACAAGTATTAATATCACTAGATTGCTTAAATTACAAATTCAATAACTAAGCAAAGCAGAGAAAACTAAGCAAAAATTGCCCATATCTCTATTAGAAACGTTTCGGAGTCCAGCTTCATCGTCTGTTTAATAATTCTAGAACACTTATGAAATCAGAATGTAATGAGTTGAAATAAAAAAATAAGTTAAAACCTCAACTTGCAAACAAAAGACAGCAAAGACAGAGTAAAATAATGAGAAAAAAAACAGGCAAAACCTATCCATAATTTCTAGTTGATAAAAGCTAAAGGCTGCATTTAAACTAGGTATTTATTTGAAAATATACAATAATTTAAAAATATGGAGATGGGAAGTACCAGAACAGGAAGCTAAAATCTTAAAGTCACTGTTGGACACTGGAACGTTGCACTGCTTAGTGAGAGGAACGTCTCGTTTTGTCTCACAATCTCACAAATTCAAGGTAAGTCTCGTCTTGTTACGTGAATTCTTGTTTCATTTCTACCTGTCTCGTATCGTCTCATAATTGCCGGGACACAAGTTTTAAAGTACGGGACACAAGTCTTGTTCCGGTTCATTTTGAAAATGGCATCTGTTCATACTATCACTACCAGCACTTATGAAATCATCAATGTTATCCTTAAATACCCACAATAAATTGAAACATTTGCAATTTTGAGGAACTGTGAAAATGCTTCAAAATTTTTAATTATAGTTTGTATTAGTGAAAACTAAAATTATGTATATATATATATACCTGATTCGACAACAAAGCAGAAATGTTCTGTGCGGAGTTTTGGTGGGCGTCGGGAGCCTCAACTTTTACATCTGTCTTGCATGGTAAACCAGGAAGATGTTGGTTTGAAGAGGCCTGGGGAGAAGTGGAGGACAATATTTCACAGTGATTTTTACATTTTTAGATAGGATGTAATGTACAGCTACTTACAGAGTCTGCAAGTTCCGAATTTCCTCAACAGCACATGACTGTCATAGAATCAAAATTACTGGCTGTAAAACGTTTCCTCGTATTGATGCTTCAAGATACAAATGTTTTGCTTGCCAGTTCTAAAAGTAGAATGGAAATATGAAAATAGGTGGCAATTTCAGACACAAATACACACTTTTGATAAGATTTTGTTGAACCGAATTGGCATACATAAATGTTCTCAGCACCTCTTTCTTTGCATTGTTTTAGGCAGTTTTGCATACTTCCTACCAATAGAGGCCATCACTTATCATAGTTATTTGACTATAGACAACTATGAGACGAAAAAATGGGTTTGGTTTTAGAATAGCAATCCTAATGCAAGTAATTATAAATAAAATTTTCTAATTTATAATCAATTACTAAAGCAAGATGAGGGTGTTCATACCTTATTATTATTGCTGAATATTTTAGGCTTTATACTGGGTTAAGATTTGTCTCCTGATACCTTACTTGAAGATTTAAGCATGGAAATAGCGTTCAGCATATTTTTTTATAAAATCTATGCAGGAATTTTATATGCTTTGCTAAACATTAATTTGCACATCAGCTCTGCCTACCTCATCTCCATATAAGAATGGTTCCTCTTTGATGGATATTTCTTCAGTTTCTTCCTCAGGTTCCTCCTTGATGTAGATTGTAGAAATTTCAAAGACTGGCGAAGGATCAACTTTTTCCAAGGCTGGAAAATATATACATTAGTGTACTGGTACAACTGGGCTATGGAGCAAGATATCTAACAGTATATATAATGCACACTAAATTAATGAGCCATTTGAGCTTTAAACAATATAAGTTTGAAAATTACTTTCAAAGACGACACTTCTAAATAATCCAGTATCTTTGATGTTACACATGTAAAGTGAATTTCTAATTTTATTTTCAAGTATTAAGAAAAATCAATTTTCAAACAAAATTTTTATATTTAAATTATTTTTGAATTTTCAAAATTATTTATTCTGTCAACTGATTCATGCATTGTCTCTGACTTTATGCAAGTGTGCAAAATTTCAGATCGATTAGACAGGCAGGAGTGTGCCAAATATGGATTATAATATTTGTAGAGACAAAATTATTTTTACATTTTTTTAATTTTGAATTTTTTTTTATTTATAAACTTACTTATGTTGTCAATTGATTCATGCATTGTCTTCAACTTTATGCAAGTGTGCAAAATTTCAGATTGATTGGACAGGTAGAAGTGTGTCAAATATTGATTAGGTATAAGATTTATACAGTAGAAGACAAAATTATTTTTATTTTTTTTAATATTTAAAAAATGTGTAATTTTAAAAATAATTTTTTCTGTCAGTTGATTCATGCATTGTCTCTAACTTTACACGAATGAGCAAGATTTCAAATCAATTGAACAGGTAGAAGTATGTTAAATGCCGATTATAAGATTTGTAGCAGACAGACAAACAAATAACAAGAAGTGAAGTTAAATAGAACCGTTGTTATAATAAAATACTTAATATCACTCTGATGAGTGAGACTAATGAGGCTGCATATTCCCACACAATGTTATCAAATATTGTACTGAAACTCTTGAGGAATAATTACAGATGAGAAAAAATCTGACAAATTTACATGAACTCAGTTCCTCCCCTGAATAATAACAATGGATTAGTGAGGCACATGGAATCTGGCTAACCTTCAGATTTTACTTTGCTGCCACCAGGAGACGCTCGAGTGAGGCTCTGCTCAGGGCATCTGCCACTCCTGACTGCAGCATCAGAGAGTTGATGCGGCACAACACTGCCTTCTTTGGTAACCAGCATCATCACCAAGTGTGATGAGAATAATGAATAAATTAGATTGAAGTTTTTTAATGAACAATGTCAGCAGCCATGAAAATAACACTGGAGGGAGACAGAAAATTGCACAGATCATATATATACATAAGAAAACCTTAATTTCAACATTTGCAACAATATTCACTTGTACTGAGTTAATCAAGTACAATTGTTTGCGTGATGCATAAAAAATCTTTGATGCAGCATGCACACTACTTGGCTACATTTGAATATTGCCTTACGTGACACTAAGTCAAAAGCGTCACTGACCAGGCAGTGTGCCTGAGGGCCTTTGTTGCAATAGTTTTCAGGAAAACTATGGTTTACTGATGGTCTCCACCTCTCCTACACTTTCTTACTCCACCTGTTCTATTCATTTTTTACTGTGTTTTTTGTATTAATAAATAATCAAGAAGCAATCATAACAAGAAAGAACCTAGTATGTTGGGGAGAACAATACAAGAAAAATAGACCAGTGCAAAACCAAGACATGGGGTTCAACTTAACCTTGAGTATATTGTATAACAGTTTGCTAACTTTAACCTAGTCAGAAAGGAAGAACATTTTCAAACTTAATGAGTACTTTTGATCCACTACCATTACAGGAATACATGGTTAGGACTATCAGTCTATGGGTATAATTCAATGTGTTATTTTATAGGGGTAATAAATTAACCAGTTCACATAGCATATTGGAAAGCAAAACTTGATAGTTTAGAAAGCAAGACCTGAAAGCTGGGAAAGGCCAGGAACAGTCCATTATATACATATCTGTTGATGATATTCCTTTCCAGCTGTGCTTGGTTGGTGAGATTGTGATGTCAACCTCTTTCCAGCAGTGATTGGTTGGTGATATTGTAATGTCATCCTCTTTCCAGCTGTGATTGCTCCCACATATGGTACTATGTTAACAGGGTGAAATTCTATGAATAGAAGTTCCCTTATAAAAAAAGCTTTATAAAGCTTTAATAAAACAAGTATTTTTATAAAAGCCCAAGGTGGAAGGCTTTCCTTGGATACAGCACTCTGCCAGGTAACTAACTATAAATGAAATGTAGGATCAAAAGAGGACAAACTGTTCCAATTGTATAGTATCTCAGATTTATTATAGTATTGTTTAGTTGTCTTTTGTTTGATTGATATTTTTCATTTTTCTTTTATTTAATGGAATTTTCAAAAATTTTCCAGGCCCTTTGTTTATAATGAATACTTAATGATTAAGTTTAAATTAAGTATTAAGACAACTTAGTTCAAGTATCAAGTTAACCAGTGCTGTAGGCCTGTAGAGTACATATAGTCTGATATAGATATACCATATTTGGGGGCAGGGCTTTTGGGCACAACAAATCACACCTGGAAAGGGGATGACATCACAATTCTATCAACCAATCACAGCTGGAAAGGGATAGCCTGATAGGATATAATTCTAATGGACTGAAAGTGGAAAGTTCCTGGCCTTTCCAAGCTTTCAGGTCCTGCTTTCCAATATGCTATTTGTATTGGTTAATTTAATATCCCAGGTCCCAAAAGGATTACTAGAATTTGAAACAAGAACCAACACCAGGGGCCACAGCTATAAACTAAAAAAACTGCGGTTCAACTTATCCACGAGACAACATTTCTTCTCGCTTCGAGTCACTGACATGTGGAACAGCCTCCATGAAGATATTGTTGACGCTCCGAGTATGAACGCGTTCAAGAACAGACTAGACAAGGCCATGCATGAGCATATGTTCAGTCTTAAAATGCCTCGTACCCTACGGAACATCTGATATCTAGAAGCGATTTTAAATCTACCGTCCGTAAGGACAGTCTAGTCAAGAAAAGTACAAGAATCGGCGACAGGCCTATCCAGGCCTATTTATTTAATGCTGAAGATACTATACTATACTATACTATACTGATATCCCTCTAAAACTCCACACTGGCGTAAGTATATTAATTTAATTAGGTAATAACTTAATTATTAGGACACTAACTTGACAGTCTCATAGAATAGAAGTGTCGGCACTGAAGAAATAGGCGTGTCTTCAGTGATTCACAATTTCACAGTGAAGAACTTAATACCTACTTAACTTAGACTTAATGAAGTTAATCGTTACATACAAATAAAGGGCCTGCAAACATTTTTAAAATCCATTAAATGAAACAAAAATGTAAAATATCAATCAAACAGTCAAACACGAAACAACTAAACAATTCTATAACAAATCTGCGGTAGGCTACAACACAATTGAAACAGTTTTTCCACTTTTGATACCACATTTCCTTTAAAGTCTGTCACCTGGCAGAGCACTGTGCTTAAGGAAAGCCTTCCACTTTGGGTGGAAAGCTTTTTCTAAGTGTTTTTTCATTCCTAGAATTCCACACTGGACCGTCTATGGCCTATGCTCTTACAGTCTTACACCAGACAAGAAAGACTGTTGGATGGCAGCCACGTAATTGCGAGCCAGCTTTACATTCAGAGATTATCATCCAAGGTTCACTTGTCTCGTTGCCAGGTTAACGAGCCAAATAGTCAATGCTGAGTGAGTGTAAGCTACTCTTCCACGATTTCATTCATTCTGCACGATTTTCTTCGTGCAGCGTCTAAAGGAACTCAATCTGGAAGGAGCGTCTAATGGCCGGTCCACACTCCACACACTCAGTTTTACACAACGATTTTTCTGCGCAGTTCTATTTATTATACTTCTAATCGTTGCCGTTAAACGGAACGGAACTCGGAACGTGTAGACGGTAGCACAGTTTTCCGATTCAATTTGTGCTCAGCTTCAATGATTCTGGCGACAAAGGCGGACCTTCGGTAATGTTCTCGGGAATTTATTGCTCTTCTATACGAAAGTTTTTCTTGCATTTGACGAGTAAAATTCAGGGACTATTGGAACAGGGACAAAAAAGGTGGAGACATAAGAGGGCTTAGTAGAAAAATTCACAGAAATCCATGCAAGCGCAAGCAGAGAAACAGCTGTAAAATAAGTTCAGGAGCATTTACCGTAAATAATTGTGAATAAATAAAAAAATCGATTCCATCTGGACCTGGAGAAGAAGACATCTACAAGCCATCTCTGTTGTATTTTGATTCCTCGCATTCCCTAAATGATCCAATCTCTTTTTTAACAAGGCACAATGTCAAAATTTATCAAAATACTGCCTCCGCCATGGCACGTCTCGGACAAATTTACGGCCAGACTTGCAGCCGGTCTCCCTAAATTCGGTGAGCATGGAATATCTCCCAAAGTAAGGAACGTAGCTCGATAAAACTTGGTACCCGTGTTCATTATGACCTAAAGGTGATGTTTAGCACGTGACAGTTTTTATTCGATTTTACCTTCGTTTGCGACTTATACGGCTTCTTCTAATCTAAAAAATTGTTACGAGCTAAACATCGCCGTTGGGAGGTTAGGTTTCTATATTCAAAGTTTCATTCAAATCTGTACAGTAGTTAAGAAGAAATGTCTAGCTCACTGCAAATTTTGGCACGTATCGTCATTTAACTCACGAATGAAGGTGAAATTCCAAAAATGTTCACGAGCTAAACATCGCCGTTAAGTCCTTTAAGAAGAAATGTCTTGCTCACTGCAAATTTTGGCACGTATCGTCATTTAACTCACGAATGAAGGTGAAATTCCAAAAATGTTCACGAGCTAAACATCGCCGTTAAGTCCTTTAAGAAGAAATGTCTTGCTCACTGCAAATTTCGGCACGTATCGTCATTTAACTCACGAATGAAGGTGAAATTCCAAAAATGTTCACGAGCTAAACATCGCCGTTAAGTCCTAATGAATACGTGTACCAAGTTTTATCGAGCTACGTTCGTGAGATCGTGCAAAACTGAGCAAACTACTCAGATAAGTCGGCACCGTGTAGATACTCTATAAATTGCAACGATTTAATTCCGACTTAAAACTGCGCAGACAAATCGTTGTGAAAACTGAGCGCGTGGACCGTCCTTTGAATTATTCAATCAGCACCCGCTTCATCGATACACTTTGCGATGCGCTGATTGAAGCTCCGATGAAGCCTACAAGCGAAACGCAGCACATATGCTTTGATATCATTCTGTTCTTTCATGCGCGCCAAACTACTGGGCTACCAGCCTTCTGAGACGTCACCAGCCATCCCTCTAAGGCTTTAGTTAGTCTAGTAGGTGTTCACATTTGTATACGCCACCCGGACGCACGTTATCGTAGCACTCCTTCAAACGCGGATAGTCATAGTCGTCGAGGCGATATTTTTCAGCGCGCTTCGACAAGAGAGCGGAAACCGTGTTTCAAAGCAGTGCAATCTTCTAGTGAGGAAGTTGTAGGTCTTGAGCTATTTTCATCAGTCACTGAATCGGCTTCATGAGCTCCAACAGGCAGCACAGGTTGAAAACGACGTCACTACCAAATAGTTGGTATAGAAGCTCCTCGTTGTCCGAACAATTTGGATTCTGCGCACGGAACGCGTAGTGTAGCTCCATGTAGCTGGATGCGATTGCGTCCCATTGTTTGATCGTTGAGCTAGCAAACCGATGTACCGCAAAGGCCGAAATTGCGAGAGCGCCTGCTTCTGGGGCAGCCACGAGAGCAGCGTGTTCGAGTCCGCGTCCAAACAGGTGAGCGAAAAGGTTAACGCGCCTAATGAACCGGCGCAAATAGAGGTAGTGTAACTCGTCATCATGCACGTTGGTAGTCATCAGATTAAAAAAATGCGCCGCGTCCCAACTTATGGGAAGTAATTCAGCATCGTCGTCTGCAACGCCGAGCTTCTCACGTAGGTTTCTAGTTGATGTTCTACTTTGGTATTGCCCATCTGCAAAAATGCCAACCTGGTTTCCAAGTGGTGGATTCAGAGTTTTCAACGCCTCCAGAATGTGGCCAGCTAAAGCTTCTCCACAAGCGTCCATTTCATACGTGTGGACGGCAGGTGCACCAGCAGGTACCGCCAGAGCCTTTCCACTGTAGAATAGAATAGAATAGAAGTGTCGGCACTGAAGAAATAGGCCCATGAGCCTATTTCTTCAGTGCCGACATAATAGCTTAATTGGTCGTGCGGCTAGCTGTGCTCTTGTCGCACGTAACTGTGAAAAGTGGTGGATGCGCAGTGGAGGGCATAGGTCATTGCAGGATCTCAGCGTCCCTATTTAAAGCACACTTCCAGAAGATCCCACAGTTCACTGCATATAGCGATGATGAAATATGGACAAGTGAGTGACGTGAAATATTTACCGAATGACCCGCTCAAGACATAAGTTACAACAAATTTTAACTTCAAGCCATGCTAATTTAAATATTATTGAGACTTTTCAATATATGCAACGATTAATTATCATATCAAACTAAATTAAAAAAAAATCAATAAAAATTATCAACTAAATTTTACAGAGTGTTAGTAGCAAATCTGATTTCGTAGTTAGAGGATGATGTTAGTCATCGCCTGTCTCTAGTAAAGAAATGTAATACACTGACAATCCATGTCCAAAATTCGTGCCTGACATGGTCAAAAGGCTGACGAGAGGTTCAAAATGCATTCCAGCAGCGGCCGTTTCGATGTCCACTACGGCGCAGCGCACAAGATTACATATGACCTCTGCGTTACGACTCTTTTGAGCCTAATTGCGTTGAAATTCCTGCACTGCAGTCAAGTGACCATTGTCCGTCATGCCGGAGAGATAGTCAGCCACTGTGTATTGGAATTTAAGAAAAACTTCGCCATCTTGTAGCAACTTCTCCACCCGTTCTGCGGGTGGAGAAGTTGTTCGTTCCAACAATAGTAGCCTAGTGCCGATTATGCCACTGCCCTTTGGGTTCCTAAATAATTCGGAAAAAAATACATTGCACTCGAGCATTCTTAGTAAAGAATATGAAAGGTAAAAAATTCAGTAAAGATCACCTATATGGTATTAACATCACCACGTAAGAGTTTGCTCCGCAACAGTAATGGAATTATGAAACTTGCACATTGTAAAAGGCACATGACAAAATTGCAACGGTTGTTTAATCTCTGTTTGGAATCACGAAGAAGAAATATCATAGGAGCAAAATATCCCCAGTCACAGGGTTTAATACCATGAGCCATAAATAGTCATAGCGCTCGCCTTCTCACAACAAAAAGAAACTCACAATGCGCTGCACATCTGCTATTGTGCTGTCCTCAGATAGTAGGCGGGCTTGGGAATGCGTCTGGAGGCAAGGGATGCAGTAAAACACGGTGTCTTCGCCTGAAGGTGCAACCTCTAGGAACTCATTCTCCATAAGTTCCGCGATGTTCTTAGCTGTCACCGGGGCTGCTTTTGACACCGATTGACTGTTAATTCGAAGTTTGTGAGAGTTGACAGCTTATATTGTATGGTCTTTATCCTGGTGCCGTCCATCTGAGCTCCTGTTGACGGCGCCCTGGATGGTAACAGATTGTCGAACAAAGACTGATGTTCATCCGTAACAGGATTGACGCCAGCTTTCCCTACAACCGGACTATTATCTGGAATGACAACAGGATTGTCACCAAGATCACTACTACAAGGATTGTCAGTACCATAAGCATGAGCGAGATCAGCACCAAGCGCACCATCGACCGTTACAGAAGATCGATGATCCTGCGCATCTAGATTAGCAGCACGCTACTTTGGTATTTTTACTTTTAAATTTTCATGAGGCAGCGCGCACTCAACTTAGCTGACGCACGATAAATTAGCTGTCAAGTTCATATAATTGTCAATAAAAAATAAATTTAAATGTTTGTCTACTTCACTGGAAGTAGAAAGAGCTTTATTTAAAATTCTTAAATGCCTTAATACACTGTACGTGCTGCCTCATGAAAGATTTATAAATAAAAACTAGTATTCTTTGACCAGTTGTAACGGTTGATCTTAACGTAACGATCACCACCGCCGCAGGTTAACCACTGCTGTTTTTGACTCCAGAGGTGTCCTCTCGAGCATATACCCCTATGCATAGGTTTTCAAGCTTGTGCCAGCGATCTTTGTGACGGTTTTGGTGGTAAATGCCTCCATGATAAAGCTGACAATTTGCTTCTGGCCTTCCATTTGCTAAACATGTCAGGCAGTAATGGTAGTCAGGCAACCATTACACGTTGTTTATTCTTGGCAACCAGATCATCCGACTCGTACAATTTCTTGTTCTTGCCTTGCTATTGCTTCGGCTTCGTTAGCAATTCCTATGTAGAGCACAAGTTGAAGCTACAGAAAAGAAAAATACATAGTCATATTCACGCTGTAATAATGCAAACAAAGCAACTTGATTAAACTGGTATTGAATTACAGAAATGGATGTAACATACAACGAAAAACCCGACCATTTCCCGAAATTTTTTGCAAGCATAAATGACTTTTTGCGATGTAAGAGGTAATATTACATTTGCATGTGTTCAATGATGTAGTTTTCTAAGTAAGTTGTTACAGAATGCCCAATAGATTTGCAAAGTTACAAATTTCGGGACCACAGTTGAGATTAAAAAAAAAATAATGAACCACCCTAATACATCGCTGATTTAAATTTTTTCGTTTTACCCAGTCACTTGAAGATTGCGGAAGTGGCATTCACGGAAAGCCTCTTTCGATGATTGTTAGCCTATAATTTGCAAGAATATTTACTGGGTTCACCTGTTGGACTCCTGTTGCGTGTGCAGCAGGTTCACCACTGAGAATAACTTAAGGAAACCAAATTAAGGACCATTTTTGTGACAGCCACACTTGCCAACAGATGGTCACCAAAATGAAATATATTTTGAGATTTAGGTTTCTTCCTAATCAAACTGTACTCAAGCACATGTTCATCGTCGTGAAAAAATTAAGCACATTGCTGCTAATTTATCGTGCATCAGCTATCTTGAGTGCGTACTGCCTCATGAAAGATTTGAAAATAAAAAGAGTAATATTCTATGACCAGTTGGAACGGTTGATCTTGTGTCATTCTGCATAACTCATGGTCAGTTTATTCAAGTTGTTCTCAAGCGTCTTTGTTTCTTAAGCTAGTTAAGATACCAGATATATCGTGTTAATCTTTCCACAAATGTTGCCAAAGCCGCAATAGGTGGCTGAATTAAAACGTTTAATCCTTATTCACCTCTCGATCTGGAATGAGCTGTAGAGTTCATATAATTGTCAATTATAAATAAATTTAAGTTTTTATACAACTAGGAAGAGCTTCAATTAAAACTCTTGAATGCCTTAATACACTCATGTGTGTGGTTGCCGTTCTAAATCTCACATTTTTTGCTCAAGCTGATTTCTCATTATCAATTGATTCTCTCAGTTGATGTCTTCCGTGCCCGGATCGGGGCCTTCAGCTCCAACCGCACTTAATTCATCGTCGCCCATGATAATTCCGCTTTGCATCTGCTCAGAAATTACTAATTTGAAAATCTGTCCTGTAAACGGTAAACACCAACATACAAGCTGTACTGTTAATTCTATATTTGTTTTACTTGTATTCTCGAAGCATATAAGCACAATTATTCTACATTTAGAAGCATCTACATGCTTGCATTATGGTGATGCAAATCAATGAGTACTGGTAAGCTATCTAACAATGAGAACAAGTAGTTAAATGTTCATAGCAACACAATGGACTTGCAAATGTTGCAATAGGACAGAAATTGTGGAATTGGGAAAACAAAAGTTTCTCATTCAGCTTGGTGTTGGTGATAGAATGACATCCACAGAATTTAAGAATAACATCAATAGTTTCAAGGGACTCAAAAGGGAGTAACATTCTGATTTACGTGACAAACTATTTTTGCGCAAAAATTATTATTTATTAGTCGTGAAATCGTGAATCATGATGAAGCACAAGTTACACAGCATGAAATCATACACAACCGGTTAAGAATTCCGATAAACCAACGCAACTTTTAGTTTTAAGGCTGACACATCACCTACTACTGCGTGTTGCTTAATTGGAAATAGCACGGTTAGGAAACTCGGGGTAGAGCGAGTGTCTTAATTAAGGAAGAATATTATTAGTCAATTCGAGAACGTCAATGATACAAGAATTACACTCGCCACCCAGCTGCGCAGTGGCGATTAATCCACGAAAAACCGCACCATCCTGGGTTCGGCGGCAGCGGCGGGCTAACTGTTGCAGTCTTGTTGCAATTTGTGACTGCCGCGCTCACAGCACAGCTTCCACTGGAAACAATTCTTCCGAACCATGCGTACGCAAGTGCGGAAATTGTAACGGATCAAATCAGACTCATTTACCTGATTTAGTTTAGCAGCGCCATGGTTGATTAGACATGCAGGGCATAGAAAAATAGTGCAACTAACTGGGCTGGGAATTGAATGAGACACTGTCAATGTGGAGACGCATAATTTATGCCATCCCTCAATTCTGTATCCATAAAGCCTATTCTATACTTAGATACGTAGCCATCTTCATCATAAAACGTGTTCGATATTCTACTTGTTTTTCTCTCAATCTTTGCCTTTTTATATACTTATTTTTTTCTTGTTTTATTATTCTTCTTGCTCTATTGACGCCCTGACGAAGGCGTCAGCAGTCATGTAGTGAACCTGGCAACCGCACGTCGCGGTCCTGACGAAGGCGTCAGCAGTCATGAAGTGAACCTGGCAACCGCACGTCGCGGTCCTGACGAAGGCGTCAGCACTCATGAAGTGAACCTGGCAACCGCACGTCGCGGTCCTGACGAAGGCGTCAGCAGTCGTGAAGTGAACCTGGCAACCGCACGTCGCGGTCCTGACGAAGGCGTCAGCAATCATGAAGTGAACCTGGCAACCGCACGTCGCGGTCCTGACGAAGGCGTCAGCAGTCATGAAGTGAACCTGGCAACCGAACGTCGCGGTCCTGACAAAGGCGCAGAGGCTTTTGATGCTGAGCGCCTTGCAGACATCGCCATGAGTCTTCTTTCGCCGCAACCTTTAAGCGGCAACTCTCTGTCACCTGTGAAGCGACAACTCTCCGTAACCTGTCAAGCGACTTCTCTCCGTACCCAGTCAAGCGGCAACTCTTCCGTCACCTGTCAAGCGGCACCTCATACCGCCCTATCTCCCTCCTCTGCCCTGCAGCCAAGATCCTAGAGCGTCTTGTGCTCCCTTACATCTCGGGTTCTCTCACTACCGTCCCCTCGCAACATGTTTTCAAGCCGGGACACTCCACTGTCATCGCCCTCCTCCCGCTCGCGCACCAGATCACGACGGGCTTTAACTCGCGGCGCCCTCCAGCCCGCACAGTCGCCGCGGCGGTCGACCTCTCGAAGGCTTTCGACAGTGTCGACCACCCCCTCCTCGTAAGCATGATCGCGGCCTCGGACCTACAACACAACCTGGTCCGCTGGCTGTGCTGCTACCTCCGAGGCAGGCAGGTATCTTGCCTCTATCTCAGGACCCAATCGCCTTTCAGAGCCATCCACTCAGGCGTCTCCAGGGCTCGGTGATCTCGCCGGCCCCCTTTAACCACTTCATCTCCGACATCCCAGTGCCTACCCCAAATATTGCCTCATACGCGGACGACCTTACCATCTTCGTGTCGTCCCCGAGGCTCGACGCTGCGGAGGCCGAGCTCGCCTTGCTCCTTCGTAACGTCTCAGACTGGTCGGCAGTCAAGAAACTGGCCGTGGCTCCTGGCAAGTCCTCGGTCACGCTCTTCACCCCAGATACGCACCAATCCCGATACCACCCATCTGCCACCTCTGCAACGGCATCATCCCACTGGACAAAACCCCCAAAATCCTAGGCGTCACCTGGGATACACACTTCACTTTCTCTCCTCATGCAAGAGCCATAGCCACGAAAGCGACGGGTTCTCTCCGCATCTTAAAAGCCCTTGCTGGCACCAACTGGGGCTTCTCCAAGGAGGACATAGTTGCCACCTACCGTACCATCACGCGCCCAATTCTCAACTACGCGGCCCCCATCTAGTACCCTGTTGCCTCCCGTTCATCAGTTGCCAGCCTGCAGATTATACAGAATACTGCATTGAGACTAGCCACCGGGCACCGGCTGCCTCAAAATGATCCCGATCTCCCACCTGCACCAGGAGACCGCAACTGGACCTGGCTTGCGCCCAGTACCTCGCCAGCGCCCTCCAGCTCTCCCATGCTTCCTTTCGCATGGTTTCTGCCCCTCTCGGTGACCGCCCTATGAAAGCCTCGATACACCCACGTCTCTCAGCGTCTCCTCACTGTGGGACAACCCCGTGGAGGCAGCGGCTTTCCTGGCCACCCTCCCTGCCTTCGCCCATCTCCCCCCTCTTCCGGTTCCGGCCCCCCGCCCGCCACCAGAGCCTCCCCCCCGGCGAGCGTGATGGTCGCAACAACAACAACAAGCGGCACCTCTCCGACACATGTCAAGTGCCACTTCTCCGACACATGTCAAGCGGCAACTCTCCGTCACCTGTCAAGGGCCACCTCTCCGACACATGCCAAGCGGCAATAAATTAAGCGACAGAGGGAAATAATTGTCTTAACATAATGGTATGAAACGGAACCGTAATTCTTACATTGTAACTTCCGTTATAATACTTTTGTAATAATATTGCAACTTCAGTTACAATACCTTTGTAACGGAATACGAAACTTGTGCCCCTGTTATTGCGATACGAGACAAAGAGATATATAACGGAACGTAACGTAACGACTTGAAAATTTCTTAAATATGAGCAATAAAACAAAATAGTACAATACGATACCAAACAACGAAACCAAATATCAAACAAAACGAATTAGGAAAAACGGGCTAACCTTCGATTGTTGATGGGTAGTTGCCATTCATATATATGGGCAGGTTTGGCAACATTTGGCTGCTAAACCAACATGGGAGTTAAATTTGTTGGCAGACATGGCGATGTATGGCTGAATATTGAGTGAATGACGTCGCGGTGTGTACTGAATAATTAGAGTGTGAATAGACTGGACAATCAGGGTGAAGTATTGGCATAATTTAATGAAGTGGCAGTCACAACAGGCCCCGTGTAAACATCCTGCGGGTTAAGGGTTTAGGAGCCTGTGGACAGGCTTTTGCTGGCCCTTCAAATTTGCTCGCATTTAGCATTAACGGAAACAATTAACATTGTGAAACATCCGAAACGTTGTACAGGACAAAAGACAAAGCGTTGTAATGTCTGAAAGAATTATTATTTTACATTTCATATCAAGGATTACCTAGTATGTCTCGTAGTAAAAGATAAAGAAAGTCGAAAACTGTCCCAATTTTTATAGCTAATTGGAACGGAGCTTCTTGTCTTGTCTCGTTTCGTCTCGAATATAGAAAAAGGTACCAAACAAGGAGTCTACATATTTGCGTGCACATGTGTTCCTTCGGCGGCTTCAATTTATTTTATTGCACTCTAGTATTGCCTTTAAATCTTATTATGAGCATCTGCTTCACCTTTATTTTGTTTAAAAGCTATTCAAAAATATTTCTTTTCTGATAAAGATAATCTTGATGGTTAATTATGCCACCATAACTGATGCGGCTGGTTGTCGGTAAGTCGTCGAGGAGAACAGGTCATGCTGTTGAGAGTTAAACGTTAGGCGAACGTTAAACGATTAAAGTTAAACGATTCTCTCACATTAGTGAGAGAATTTTGTCAAAGTGCCAGGATATTTTATAAATATGTGTTGTATGAGCGAGAACAATAATAGACACACTCCATTACCCCTTGAAAAAAGCGGACGCATGTAAATAGAGAAAGCGCAGAACATTTTTTTAGTAGTGCACAAAAAGCGAACAGAAATTAAAGAACCGTATTGACTAAAGAAACTTTGGAATGAACTGTAGAACGCTCAGTTTACTAAAAAAGTAAAATAAATTTTAGATATAGTCATTTCGCAATACATACCTAAGAGTCAACAGTGTTAAAAATTCGTCACCCAAATTCTTAATTGGTTCCTGAAGTTATGAATTCACTAGCTGATTTAGTTAATCCATTTAAGTTTGGGAAATTGTTTAAGAAATAAATTATTTTTTTATACCTTCGCATAAAATGCTTCCTTATTATTTTCACGCCATGATCAACTGATACGCATGAATTTAGATAAAATAATGTGTATGTTTTTAGGAAATATCGCAAGTTAACAGTTAGGACATATTACTAAAATCAAGCCATCAAAATTGGTGTGCCATTCTGATTTGCAATCAACATGATGGACGGGCAGTGTGTGACACTCGTTGATTATTAGTCTGAATCAATCAACGATTCGAAGGTCTGGAGGGAAGTTCGCATAGTTTATGCATAAGAAATCTCAAATTAAAATGGGTATCCAAACGTGGTTTACAAGCGAGGCTATGAATGATTTAAATATTTTCGCGAACAAATGTAAATTAATTTGAAGCCAATCATGAGGATAGCATTGAAATGATGAATTCTTCCTGAAATGGCTGGTACAGTCTAGTGTTTTTGCAGATTATAATATTCATTTGGAATATTCAATAATTAGGTACAACAATCATGTTCACAAAGATGAATCAAATGTCACGTTCCTCTACATAAGCTGGCTGTCTTGTTGACGACGTCATTTCAGAGACCGTCGGCTCTAGCATCGTCCCATTGGTAAGGAAGAGTCAATGCAGTTGGATTAAATCACACTCGCGTCTTCACTATCATGTGAGGTTGCGCGTAAATAATGTACAATAGTAACATCTTGTCAGAAGTAACATTATTCTCAGTATTTGCACCTCTTTAAAACAATAAAATCGTTGTGAAAAATCTTGTAGTTGCGTTTTATCGATAGGTTAAGGCGAAGCGAACACGCTTCTATAACGTGATGAGTTCGCTGCTGTACAGATTGGAAGCAGTTTTTACTTGTGTACTGAATAAATTCAATATTATATTCTTCCACTTTTACAAAGATTATTAAACACACAGATGGAGCGATGGACCATCCCCAACTCCCCCACCGGGAAGAGTTTCGAGGTCTTCGAGCCCACGCCGGGATGCATCACCGCCGCCGCGAGCCCGGTAACTATTAATTTAAGTTCTCATTGTCCCTAGAAATATGGACGCTGTGAGCAGTATTTTAGCATAATGATTTCAAACAATTACGATCTGAATTAGTCGAATGAATTTCAATGTAAATCAATAACATCCATAGAATGTGAGAGGTGAGCTCGTCGAAGAAAGACTTCATTGTATCTATATACAGAAGAGGTGATTAGTTAGATACAACCCGTCCTTCGCTCTGTTGACGTTCCGACCGATAATTAGTCAAAGATATACGGGGTGACGAAGTGGTTAAGAGCACCAATATTTGAGCAGCAAGTTATGGATTTGAGACGAGCTTGCAGTGACGGCATAATCTTCAACGCTAAACACGTTGTATTATGCCATCAATATAATAGCGGATATAATATTTATCCAAACGACAAGTAACAATAACAACCAAGTTAAAAATAAGTGCAGTACCGTACCTCATGCCAATCACTATCAGGGTTGTGTGCTGGCGGTGCATAAGTGAGTGGGGCCTGTGGGCTTAGAATGTACAGCACATGTTGCACATGAGGAAGTGAGTGTATTTTTCCTGCTCGCACTGTGAGGGTCTCATTATAGTGATGAACATGGAGAAGCCGTCGATGAGGATGCGTTGTGCTATGGTCGTGTCAGTCGTGATTATTTTGATGATATGAGTATAGTTCTTATTCTTGATTAAGTTCTGAATATGAATCCAGTTATAATTTTGTGATTTGGTATTAGATTTCTGACTTATTCTTCCTACCCATGTCCATGTCTTGTGTATATAATTTGGGCTGGGCGTTCACACCATCGCTATTGAAGCTACGGGAGCGATCGCTTCCTCTGCCACAATTTTTAGTCAAATGTTTCACTGGAGAGATAACCAGTAACTGAAAGATAACCACTAACTGAACACACTAACTTATTTAATCCGAGCTTGCAGTTACGGGTAATTTTAAAAAACTTTGGAGTTCTTTTGCAGTGGTCGCCAGCTTTCGTTAACCTCGATACGAGGCCCTTCTCTGGCATCCACATTGAGATCTTCAGGATAATGATGCAGTACCTAGGATGGTGGTATGTAATTTTACATTCAGCGAACGGTATCAATTACATATGATATAGTGCACTAATAGACGATTTTTTGCAGGATTGATCACGAATTTGCTGGTAATAGGGTTTTCTTCTTAAGACGAGTGAATAATTTAGACATATTCATATGCATAAACAGTAGGTACGAGGGGCATCCGGAAGTAGTACCCGTTTGGTAATTAAACAAAAGGAAGCAAATATTAACAAATGTAAACATGTTGATTGCAAAGAAAATGTATTACACTACTTCTCTACATAATCTCCGGATAAATTTAAGCTTTTGTCGTATCGTGTCACGAGTTTTTGTATACCAGTGTCATGTTCCTCCGCCGCCAGAGTTTCTGGGATCGGCAAGGTGTACTGCTCATCGATTTCATGACTCGTGGAGACACAATCAATGCCAATGCATATTGGGCAACATTAAAAAATTACGGCAGGCAATTCAAAATCGACGGCGAGGTCTGTTGTCTACTGGCGTCATTCTCCTGCAAGATAATGCCAGGCCGCATACGGCTCGGATCACACAACAACTTCTCCAAAAATTTAAGTGGGAGATTTTCGACCATCCACCCTACAGTCTGGACTTGGCTCCTTCAGATTTTCATCTGTTTACGAAATTCGAGGACTTTGTGGCTGGGACAAAGTTTCAAAATGACGAAGAACTGAAAGAACGCGCTACTGCGTATCTCAATACACTAGCGGCGGAGGAATATGAACTGGTATACAAAGACTCGTGATACGATACGACAAATGCTTAAATTTGTCCGGAGATTATGTAGAGAAGTAGTGTAATACATGTTCTCTTCAATAAACATGTTTACATTTCTTAATATTTACTTCCTTTTCTTCATTTCCCAAACGGGTACTACTTTCCGGATGCCCCTCGTATTTTGGCCCAACTAATCAATTTTATTCGAAAACATATGCTATTTAAATAGTTTAGTAAATATTTGGGTGTCATTAATTTTATAAAAGAACAACAATTTGAGTGAACGCTAAATGATATCATAGTCTCTCCATCGTCTTAGTTATATTCATAGAATTGAAAACTTCCACATTCCTTTGGTGTTCTCTATTAATAATAATAATAATAACTATTGCTCGTGACAACATATAATAGAAGCTGATCACGGATGTTCATGATCAGTTACCGCCTGGTGGCTCCTGCAGACCTGCTGCTTGGTAAGAAGATCAACGCAACTCACTATAACGGAGCCCTGGGCATGTTGGCCCGCAGGGTGGGGATGTCGTATTAACTCATTATTATATAAGTTTAATTTACACGAGGCAGAAAATAACTCTTGATTCAGGAACTGGCTCATGAAAATTACTTCTCTATGTCTTCATTTACGGAAACAATTTTATCTGATGCATGAAATAAGAGTAGGTTGTCGCGGTTTGTTTGGAAATTTACCTATTGTTTAATATTTTGAATGTTCATCGCAGAGGAGCCTATTTGTCATATTTCTTATTTCTTGATCTGATTTATATTTTGCAAGAGTTGGGTTGAGAATATTGGGGATAAATTCTGGTAGGGATCTTTAACTGGGTACTCACTGAGCAAAAATGTATTAAAATTTTTGTCTTTTCGATGTCCAAATACTAATATTTTAATTATTTACGTACTATAATTATTGGAGTTTTGCTGATCCTGGATAATGTTACAATCCTATGCATAAAAATACTTAATAATAAGATTGACCAATTGAAATACCTCAAGACCAAAACACGTTAGTTTGACGTCGATGCATCACGTAATAGATTTTCAATTTTTTAATTGCAACTCTGAGCCCTAGTGATACATTTTTACTTGGAATCTTCGAAATTTAAAACTTATATTCATTTAAGGATTTGAACGGAAATACGAGAATACTCGCTATGCCAGCTGCAACTATATGCTTAAGAATGAATGTTAATCATCACTGGCTTGTTATTGCAAGAAATTTACCTATAGAAAACATTTGCGATGAGATGCAAACAAATATTTAGATTTGAGGCAGAAGTTTTCACAATTAAAGTAAACTCATATTGATCGATTGAAAGACACTAAGTGATCAACAACTGCACAAAAATTTTTACATATAGTACATAACCACAATATTTCAATTACGAAAGAAAATATTAAACTATTACTAAATTTCTGAACAGCTTCAACGGGTAAAAATTATTCTTCCTCTTGTAAAGACGTTATGCAGGCTAGTTAATTCGCTCCCTTATTCATCATCAAAAGTGTTCTGGGTTCTAGAATCGCGCCAGTTGGAAGCAAATACACTTAATAATTTCAATTCGTTGCGCACATATTTACGGTATTTATTAGAAAGTATTTATTTATGGTTCATTTTCAATTAATTGTTAATCGCATCTACAGCAAATTTTTTACATGCACCTGCTTCCATGTAGCAGTACGTATGTGCATAAAAAATGCGCTATATTTTGTGCCACACCCCCTCGCAAAATAATCCAATAAAAGTGCATTGATTTGAATTTATTTATGCATTCATTTCCCCTTTGTTCAGGAAGTTGACTTAGTGATGGGTCCCGTTGCTCAACACATACAAAGGAATGAGATTGTGAACTACGCGCCGGCCTACATGTTGAACCAACACTATATGATCTACCGCCGTATCACCCGCATCCAACCCGACGTCCTCATTTTCACCAGGCCCTTTGTGCAAGAGGTATGCGAAGTGTTGAGAATTTCATGGCATTGCGCAAATTTATGTGCAAGGAGTACAGTTCATCATCATATTTTTTTTTACAATTCAGAAACTATCTCTGATATGAATTGGGTTGACCAAAAAGTGTCTCGTGAGGATTCATTATGATTATGAAGCCTTCTTTTTGGGCGATCGTCTTGTGACAGGCGACCAAATTCTTTTCTATTCCAAGTTCAGTAATGATCACTTAGATTTCATAAGAGAAAGACTTGAGACTTGCACAATGCCGTTTCGAGCGCCGTTCAGACTTAGCCTGGCAACCTTAGCTTATATATGGAACACGTTTGTTGTCCATTAGCTTGGGAAAATTTTGGGATGAAATTTTTGAAATGAAAATTTTGGGATGTGAAAACAATCAAAAGCTCAATTATGTTGGGGCTATTATCTTTATAACAGTTGTAAACTATGCGGTTGATACTAGGAAATTCGTCCTCAGGTTTGGATTTGGGTGCTTGCATCGCTATTGTTAGTTGGTGTTTCGGCAGGCCTGCTGCATCTGGCAGACTACCATTCGAGGTGCGGCAGTGGAAGAGTGCATCAAATAAACTTGGAGTAAATAATACCATGCCAATCTGATAATTTCACCTTATTAAATTTAGGACTATAGCCTGATATGTATTTAACTGTTGACAGTTTCTCCATTCAGATATTTCAAATTAATTGATTTTACCGAATAAATTATAGAGCAATAAAAAAGAAAAGCATTTTTAGCTATAAAACGTCTGATTCTATTTTATAAGGTATTGCTGACAAATCTTGATAAGACCGGATTTTATTTAATTGCCATGTCAATACTCAGTCCTGCCAAACGCGCTTCACCACGACGAGGTCGACACTCCACGTATGAAATGTGGACGAGAGGCTTCACTTGGACGCTGAAAATATTCCTGAGTCAAGGTTTGTTGTACAAACAAAGATTTTCAGACATTGATGCTTACATACTGCTTGCTTATTTTTATAAATCGTAGAAAGCTACACTGATGATTAACTCGATGTACGTGCAAAATGTTTCCATTGCGAATTTTTGATCAGATCTGGCAGACACGCCTGGTAAAGGTTCGGGTCGAATGCTCGGGGCTTTCTGGCTGTTCATTAGCTTCATGATTGCTTCTATTTACCGATGTAACCTCCAGGCCATCCTCGTCAACGAGAAGGTTGTACTCCTCTATATTTATTCTCTGAAATTCTGCGACTATGAAAAAAAATATTGAACTTTTAAATCATCTTGAATTGATGTTCACTCTGTTATGGTCACTGATACTTTTACATTTATTTAATTCGATCAGTATTGTAGATGAGTATTGCATACTCTACAGATTAAGGTTCCGTTCACCTCCGCCGAAGAATTCACACATCAAGACGAGTACAAGATAACATGGATAAACGGCACGATTTATGGTGACACTTTCAAGGTTTGTTCATGCCTAGTTTACCTCTGTATGAGTTTCCTAGGGTATCACTCAGCTTCAAATATTAAAACAATTTAACTTAGAATTTGGTTTAATTGTTATCATTTGTCTCAATTGATCTTTAGTACGGTTAAAGTTACATAGGTACACAAAGGTGAATAACAAAGTAGGTGAATAACATAGGTGAATAACAAAGAAGCTGTTGCTATATTTAGCTTTTAGTCGAAATATCTACAATTTCGTTCGAATTTTATATTCAAAACACTTCGTATAATCTTTATAATTATATATAGTATATTGGAAGCACATTGTAAGCACGTAGACGTCAAAAGAAAGAACTGCTACAAAAGGTTTTATCACTGGCCAGCTAGATGAGCCGAACTGCCTACGAGGAAGACTCTGGTCGATGAGGGACAGCTTCCAACCCAATGCCGAAGAAGCTGTACAAGCTGTTCTGGACAAAAAAGTATCAAGTTGTTTCTTCCAAACAACGGCTTTTAGGTTGACAGCAATAGTTGCAATTATTCCGACAAAAATACTCCTTATTTTATGACCTTGGGAAAACTAATGGGGTGGAGCGAAGTAAAACTTTCATCGAAATTTGCTGTCCGAGTATGATTTTTTCGTGTGACTCTAACCTGGATTATTGAAGTTCTACTGCTCAATTAATTTTAATTATTCAAGCATTAATCAGTGAACAGCACATGACACAAGTCGATTGATGCTAAAATTGATATTGAAGGTTTTTGTTGAGATGTGTAGGTTATTTTGTTGCACGCTATAATTATCATTAGGAGCTATTTACTGCATGCATGTAAATAGCAGTTCATTTTATAGCTTCTCCTTTTGTTCAACTATTAATCAATACTTCATAGTTGAATTTTTGAAAAAAATATTTTTCGCCCTCATCCTAATAAGTTAATAACCGGGGACGAATACTGGCGCGTTTGATAAGTAGGGCCAAATGGCAACTAGTTGAAGTAATTAAGCTGTTAATCCCATAAATTAACAAAGATATAAACTCAAATCGACATTAACTAGGAATTATTTAGCACAGTATAGATCTTAGTTATGATCAAAAATTTCCTACACCAAATATATTTTACTTGCTAACGAAACTTTCCAGTAGGGGCCATACTTTCAAAACTCGCAAAGTGAACGTAAGTACTTACGCTCTATTTTCTTGTCTATAATTGGTGGATTTTGCTCGAAAGGCCGTCAATGATTGGGCGGATGAACTTACGATCTCTTAACTTTTTTGAAAGTATAGGCCCAGGAATTAAAATTGTAGGTTTAGAAAAAAATTTACTCAAAGATCAACAAATAGCATCCAACGTTAACTTATATTACATGTTATTCATTTCAGTTCTTGCCCCTGACATGATGCTGATTGGCCTCTTGGCGGCCGACTTTTCCAAGGTGGGCCCATAAAGCCAAGCTCTGCTTAAACTCATGCCATTATTTACCTTCATGCATGTGAAGTTCAATTCAAGTAATTACTTCTTGAGAATTAAATTCATACCTGCAGAGCTAGGTACGTCATTTCGCACGTGTAAATGTTACCATACTTCCCACCAATTGTTGATCTGATGCCAAATTTGAAGAATATGGCCCAATAAATCAGAGTGACTTTTAAAAAGCTGGCTCTATACGTGATCAATTTATCAGTTCGGCGATTGTCGTCTGGCTGTGACATCGACGGGGCTCATGCCCAGCTACATGACTTACGCGTACCCTAAGAACTCGCCACTGCAAGATGCCATGGACCAAATGTAATTAATTATATATAGAAGAATAATATTATACGAACGTCTGTAATGTTATGATTAAAGTCAATAAAAAGTAAGTCAATTAGCCAATATATGTATTTTGTAAACCATTTTGGTAACTGAAATTTATTCTCTAACAATTACCCAGTTTTGATGGTTTACTTGAAGGATGTTGCGTGTGGTGCAGTCCGGTATAGCGCCTCGTCTCATTGAAGCGGGTTTACGGAACGCCTCGTGGTGCACCAAACCTCAGACGAGCTTGAGTGATTCGCGGCCTTTTGCTCCCAAGGATTTTTTCGGGATCTTCATCATCTACGGAATAGGTGATTACAGCCCAAGAGGAGCAATATGTCGGTTATGTTGTCATAAGCAATTAATTGTGAAACTTAACTTTCTACAGTTCTAATAGAATAAATGGCACGGTAAACAAAATGAATTCATTCGAATTGTAATAATGAAAAAACATAAGACTTAATTATCGCCCCAGCCTTATAATCGAAAAGGGTATCTGACGCACAACCGTTTTCAGGTGTAAAAATAATGTTTAATAATAGAACTGGTTGAACGCAAGATTTTCATATTGAACAAACACGAACGATATTAAACGAAAACTGTTCAATGTTTGCCCAAGTTTTTAGTTAATATCGAAAAGGTTTTTTTCGCTCTGTTCACATTGTTTTGCACTATGAGTCATACATTTTATTAAAACTCTCATTGATTTTACCTGTGCGAGAATGACAAAGTAAAACAGAGGCTCTTCCGTCCAGGTGTCACAGTCGCCTTCGTGATCTTTGTCATCGAAGTCAAGATGGGAGGTGGCGCAGAGAAGCGCACGGATAAGAATCAATGATGATGAAGGTCTTATCGCGAGATGAAAACTCTGCATTCAACGGATCTGGTACCACACAATATGAGAACACGCATTCAAATGATTCATGACTATATTAAAGTCTATAATTATTTCAGATCGGCTTAACTTTACGACTGGCGAGCTTGGCATAAAAATCGAATGAAATTGTGTGGGTATTATACTCAATATTTCTCTATCTCAATGTAGTTAAAAAGTTTACTGTAATTACCAAGTCATCATTTGTTGATGGTTAAGGGGAATTAAGATAACTCTGATTAATTAATTAAGATAACGTTTACTCTGATCTTTTGAAAAATTGAGTGGTCAAATGATATCATCGAATATTTATTTGCCATTGGTATAAAACCTACCGATTTATTAAACGGTCAGTAGGTTGAAGTAAACACTGCATTCAATGTTGTTTTAATGCTTGAAACATGAACTAATTACATGTTCGTATATATTTATGATATAATTTTTTTGTTTCCGTTTTGGACAGAAGATAAGTACTTATATCATCAGTGTGCTTACATCGCAAGTTCACAAGGAATTTAAAAGCAAAGAAAACGCCAAGAAAATTCACCATATCGATATTGAAAACGTTTCGGAGTCCAGCTCCATCATCAATTCGACTAAAAATGAATAAAATCACTTTAAAAGTCAAAATTCAAAGACAGACATAAAACCTAAACAAGACCTAACATTATATCGAAATAAACAGGACTAGATTGGAACAACTTAGTCGTAGGGGTACGACAAGAATATAAAATCCTAGCGATTTACTAATTCCAGATTATATGAACTAAACGCATTATTGAGACATAGTTTTCGTTTGAAGATATGTAGAGGCTCCAAAATTCTCAAATCCGAGCAGCCAGAAGTGGAACCGAGTATCCTGAAATCACTCTCAGATACAGCCACGTCGCACTGTTCAGCATGGAGGCGCACGGAAGAATGAGGAGGCTTGGCGAGAGGCAAGTTAGAACGATAGCTCCTGTCACGGTGTTCAGAAACCCGGATGTATAGAAGTTACGCGACGTCATTCCAACGTACGTAGATGCACAGCGTGCACAACAGAACTCATAGACCAGGTTTGATCGCATCCGAGCAGGAATAACGTCTTTATACCTGAAGAAAGAACCAATTAATCGATGATTATTCGTAGCTACAGGTGGAAATTGTAGGTGGAGCACCGATGGCGCATCTATGCGGCAACGAAGGCGTGACCGGTCTATGTTCTACTTATAATCTGCCAATGGCCACCCTGCTCCACCTCTGGCCACCAATAACTACCCATTGTCACCGGTGGTGCATCGACGAGCTAACAATAGCCACCTTTGAAATGAAGTCAATAAATATTTTACCTTTAGTTTCATATCCAACGCATTTGCAATTACTGATATTGCGTCATACTATCACACATTGTGAGTACTACCTATGCAAATCCACCATGGCAGTATAAGTACAATGTCAGACGTGAAGCAGGAACAAAGTATCACAGTTAGTACCAGGCACATACCTCGTGAGAAATCGACTTGAAGAAAAGTCACTGCCTGCAAGATTCGAACTCTGATCTCCCTTACGCAAAGCCCAACCACCACCGTTGAGCCAGCGGAGATGACTTGGCACTGGAGTAATTTTAAAAGATTTATTATTGAAGTATTGCAAGTATTTATTTCATCAAATAATAGAAGTTAGTGATACCAATGTGATGAATAGGTGGTTCCATTGACAATTTTATTAGAACATGCTGTTATTTTCGAGTAAACAGCCGATCAGAGGAACTTCGTATATCCATAACGAACGATGGTTCAGCTCATATTGAAGGCTACGGGAAAATGCTTGATCAGTATCGAAGTTTCATAATGTGAACATTACACAATTTTCACGGTGGTTCGATTCAAAATATTTTCACCAAGAACATTCATGCGTGAAATGATGAATTGATATCACTCGATGATTTTGTTATGTTTGGCGTGAAATACCTTCATCACTTCGTGTCACTATTTTCCTATAGCCTAATAATCTTTTATCATCTGCGTAGGAAAGATACCGACGCCGCTTTATTAGATACGTTGACTAAAACTCAAAATAATTATCTAACGGTATAAAGAAATTTTCCCCCAAATAATTAAATTTCGCCCTCAAAGTCAGCGATAGAAAACCCGAATTTTTACTCATATCACTCTGCTTAAAGAGGATACTTTTTTGACAAGCAAATTACTCGGAAAGCACATATATCAAGCAAGACATGTTTAAGATTACTAGGAAAGAAGGAAAGAAGCTCAACCCCGACGCGCGCCAACCTAACAGGTATGGAAAGAGCGTGTGCTTATACTCGACTCGCTCGCTGTGCTTTGGAGATGACGAGCCGCGGCTGACTACGTCAACGTTGCTTTAGATAAATGCGGCAATTTAAGAACATAATAATTAGTATGAAACACACCTAATCGATTCATACAGTTTATACTTAATGATACAAACATTAGTCTCAATTGATCGCAATATTTCAAGAACAGCAAGTTGGCGCGTACGCAATAAATTTACGGGGTCGCCTGCCGAAGACCACCACTGCCCTGGATGTAATGGACCATCATGATTCCTGCCTTCCGGAACGTAGCCTTCAACACTTCAAGCCGTCCGTATTTAGGCCGTGGGTCGAACCAGCCCTCGGTCGAACAGCCACTTGTCGAAGGACGATAAATTTTAGAACAGAACTATGCTATCTGAAACCTAACCTCAGATGCGGTGAACGTAAAATTACGTAATTTAACGATGACCGGAAGTCATATTCGATCCGCGGCCTGGTGGTGCACGGCATGTGGTGGTCAAGGCCGGAAGAGGACAAAGCCGAGTGGTGCACGGCTGATTGGTGTAGGTCCGGAGAGATCCAAGGCGTTCGATTCAGGGCTTATTGGTGCACAAAATTGGTGGTGCACGGCTGCGCTCCCAAATTTACGCAATATATCAGGTGAACTTGAAAAATTGGATTCGTTATCTTCTTTTGGAAAGCTTTATTTTTGCTACAAAATTTTCCATTGCTCCAAGGACAATTTATATCAGGAGCAGTCTGATTCATGCGCAGTGGCTTCACCTTGGATTGAAAAATTTGTGAACACCTTGCTGCGATCTGTCAGTTTCACTCGTACCTACCGAATTAAAGCTACATTTTTGCTTAATTTACTTGAACCTAAATCTTACACGCCAAGCACACAGAACAATGTCATAGTTTCGTCTTGATCTCATATGACTCTCATACCTACGTTGGATAATTGGAAAATGATGGGGAAATTTCTCACAGAATTTTTGATATTATGCTATATAAGGAAACTGGGCGGAATCGGTGACAGGAATTGGCTCCCATCTTAATATTGCTGGAACCTATTCGATTGTTTGCTCAATGTCACACTTAAATGTGTGTTTTGGAAGGTTTTTGTTATAGTTTTTATTAAATATGCATGAAAATTATGCCGAACCGAAAATTGAATTATAACAGTACATTCATAGGCAACCGATGGGTAATACCATCATTGACAGAATTTGCATCGAAGTGTGACTCTCAATAATGACTAGTCATAATGAAATTTATACGTTTCAAGTTGATTTCTGCCCAATTGTCGAGTTCTGGGATTTAACAGTTTCGGCTGGTAAACTTTTCAATTGTTGCTAAACAGAAGCTAATAAATGATCAATTATGCGAGAAGTGTGTGTAAGTTCATGAAAGCTGTATAAAAGGATCTCATGAAGGCACTAAGCTGAGATGGACTTAGAATGACTAGAAAATGTTTATATGTCACAATGCAGATGAAACGGCATTTTATCGCTAAATACATATATGATTTGGAGAAAGATAAATTCGACTTTATAATGTCTGAATATCAACTTGATGTCAGCATCAAAACTCATTCTATGCATTCTAAACACCAGAACACAAGTTTACGAATCGATGTTTCAATCTCCTCGCAGTGAATAAGCAATGAATGCCAACTCGAACGAACTAAAAACACAGTTTGCGCGTTGTCAGTTATCCAATGATATTTTATTGCCTTGACGCACATTGTTTGATGATTGTGATCCTCACCTTTATAAAATCACTTTCAAGAAGAGAAGGTAAATTAGACTAAATTTTGATTAATATATGATTTATGTACTCATATCATTATTCTGCTCAAGTTTCTAGAGCTCTGAGAATATAGAAGCAAAAGAAACGTCGAGTGAATTCACAATTTATTCATGAAAATGATCCGGCAACCAGCTCCATATCAGCGGTTCCAAAAATGTATGGAATAAAAGTACAATCATCGGTGAAAATAAAAATACGAGTATATACGGAAGAAATATTGAAACCTAAGTAACGAGAAAACGACAGCGGAACCTAAAAACCTATCGATTTACTATCTCAGGAGGATAAGAACTACTCATTTTAAGACAAGGTTCCCGTATAAAAGTGTGCATCGATTCCAATATCTTCAAATTGAAGTCGCTCGCAAACATTGTCATGTCGCAGTGTACAGCATAATGGCGTTAATCTGACAAACTTACATTTATTGTGATTTCAGGGGGTTGCTAAAGTTACATATTGACTATGTGTGGATTTCATTCATAGAGAAAGTTCGTTCGTTCCTGCATGGTGGTATATGCGATCAACGGCTGTTTGGGCGTTACTACCGCTGCCCCAACATCGTCATTTGGAAACGAATTTTCTGGAAATGAACAAGTCTCAGCTTTTTTTTTATAGTTTTAATTGGGACTCTTATAAAAGAATGAGGATGCAAAATATTTTCCGATAAAATTCCCCAAAATGAATACGAGGCATATTATTCCGTCGCGGTTGTAGTCTGCAAAAGTCTGATAGTACCGCATTACTGCTTCAACAGCCTTTGGCTGCTCCAATGAATAATGAAGCGCATTCGTCTGTCAATGCAAATATCTGGCATTGGCGGCAAGAGAAGCTAATGCGACGACATCCAGCAAGCCTGTCATTCTTCATTTGTGAGGCAAAAACCATTCCACAAAATCCGAGCGATTAGTTCAGTTATCCATCTGCTACAGTGACCTCCCAAGCTGTTTAAAGTAAACAGTCTCCGAGGCCGTACAACACATTCGTCATATGTTATAATATAATAGCGGCTTCAAGCGTTTATTGGGCCGTAGGCCTGTCGCCGATCCTTAACATCGCAGAACATCCACAGCTTGTTGAGGTCTCGAACTCGCAACTCACTGCTACAATTCTGCTGTGCTTAACCGCCCTGCCTCCTCGCCGATTCTAACCAGAAAATGGCACACAGAGCTGGGATCGAACCCGCGCCTCTCTGCGCCAATCTTGGCACTCTGAACTGTAACCACTGGGCCACCCTGCCCTATATATACATTCAACATAAATTATTTGATCAAACTCCTCCTTATTTGATCTATTCTTTGTAACTTATTTTTATGCTTTATTTATTTAACTAATCTTCTTATTAACTGCAACATGTTAATTAAAATAAATAGGAGCCATTTATTTCAAAATTACAAAACCCAAACGACAGGATGTGGCGATAAAATGTAACTAACCGGAAAAATGGCACCAAAAATAAGCACGATGCTCTCAATGTGCATCAATGTAATGGGCAAGCAATACAAAACGCTCCGTCAATTTCACATTTAATAATTTAACATTTTTATGGTCCTGAGGTTGATTGGTTTAGCTTTAGGAAGAACTTATATAATTATAAGTAAAATTCTTTGTTACTGGTGGGCCAAACGCGACTAAAAACGAAGCTCTAATGACTTATATATGCAAATAATTTCGCGAACGATTTCAGAAAATGAAATCATAGATAGATGTTTCTGAAGTGACAGAAAGAGTTGAGTGTTGTTGAGTTCAAGAATGATGAGATCATTCTGAATATTCAATACACAGGTACAACAATCATGATCTCACTCAGACGGAACAAATGTCAAGTTCCTCAATATAAGCTGGCCTTGTTATCCTTGGCATTGCTTCTGAGACCGTCCGCTCAAACATCGACTCAGAGGTAAGCGAGTGTCGAGGGAGCTGAACTGGCAGATTAGCTCGTCGTTTCAAGGAATATTTTTGTGATTTGAGAATCTTGTTTCTCCAAATATCTTGATCCCGAGCTCATCATCCCGGATCCAGTTATAGTTATTTTGAAACTTAAGTACCGTAATTAAAGAAAGGCACAATCGCACCCTCATATAGCAAGCGACTTTCAATCAGAAATTGAATTGAAATTAAAATAAGTATTGAACCAGAAAATTTTGAATAAGATTCAGACCAAGGATAAAAGAAAATTTAAATTTTCAGGTATTACTCCAATTACAATACCAATTCCACCATCAAAAATAGAATCACCAGGTTTATATTCCGACACGATAAGAATTGCAGATATGTATGAAACCGATCAGCCATCTTCTTTTTCCGGTGCCAGGCTCCAAACAAACAATCATTGCAAACCCTTCGTAAAAAGTAAATTTTAGATATAATATTTTCTAATAAATCATGCTAATGGCGTACGCAGATCGACGCCTGATTGCAATAAGTTGCAGAACTGATCCATAGCAATCTACAAGCACATGCTTAAGCATCGTGCGCTTTCACTATATTTTCACGCGTCGAACAGATGGAGCGATGGACCATCCCCAACTCCCCCACCGGCAAGAGTTTCGAGGCCTTCGAGCCCACGCCGGGATGCATCTCCGTCGCCGTGACTCCCGTAAATATAACTCCTAGCATTAAACGTTCACTCCAAGTTCTGATTCTTTGGAAACTTTTGGCTTGTACAAATAGGATAATAATGTTTTTCAAATTATAGTAGTAAACTTGCTCTGGCTTAATATCAGCCTGAATAAAGAAGATACATAGTTCGCTTTGAGTCAACCGTGTCACTGAGAGCCGGTCTCAGACGCTGAGTCGACAGCTTATACAGCATATGTCACGAGGACAAGAACCCGGTGGACAGAAGTCATAATTCTATTACAGGGCTTGGAGAAAATAAGTAAGGCCTCCCAGTAACTAACAAGCACGCCGCCATCTAACATTCGTTTAGAGTTACTCCGACCTAACCATTCGACGTCTTAGCTTATCCTGTATTGTATCGCTCATGTAGAACCACCCCGTATCAAGATTAGGTCTGTCGGTCGTCGGAAGAAGTGTCTTACTTATCTCTCACGCACTTAGATAAGTTCTATAGAAAGAAGTGTCTTACTTATCTATCACGCACTTAGATAAGTTCTATAGAAAGAAGTGTCTTACTTATCCCTCACCCACTTAGTCCACGAATCCTTGTCCTCAGGTAGAAATACATAATTAATCAGGTGGCGCTTAACATGGCCGCCTGACATGAGGGTGCCTAAAATCGCTTTATATAAATGCACATATAGTCGCTGATATCGTTCGTTTCACAAACTGCAAACTACATGAAGAATATAACAGCCAAACAGTATGTTTAATTCTCACATTTTAGTGATATATCGATCGTACACTTATATATTTCATCGTTTTCCGTATTTTTGATGTCGTTTGTTTCCAGATTTATTTGCATTTATAATAGTAAATGTGGATCAGTATAAATTAAACTCCTTATGAAGCATCTGTGAACCAGAAAGTAAAATATTGAAACTAATTCTCGGGACAGAGGAAACTTCGAAAGAACCAATGACATATTCATCATCAAGAGACTATTATTATTAAGCGTATTAATATCAAGATAAACTATTATTATTATTACGTTTAAAATTATTAACTTGAACTATAATCTAAATTTAACGTTTATCGACGCTGAAACAATTTGCCTATATGAGATAGACATGTAGACACTTGTTCTCATCTACAAACCGACTGAAAATTTACAAACATAGGTTGATAATAGAAATGTGCTAATATTTAGCTATATATTAATGAATAATTCAAAATTCTCATCGAAACAGCCTTAGTAGTTTTTCCACAAAGATTAGTGAAGAAATCGCTCAGGAGGCGGTCTCGTCGAATTCTTGTGTGACGAAGATAAAGTCGCATATTACAAGGAGTGAAATATCAGTGATACAGGTACTTAGCGGCGTTAGGGTGACCGAATACGCACGAAGGTTTAGGGTCATCACACTGATCGCAGCTTTACGTGTGATTGTAAACAATTCCTGAGTGACAATGATGAGTTATCATATGAAGGGAGTTTAGATATGTATCGGGAATAATGGGCAGCCTTGATGCTACCGTAGGATCATCAAAGCCCTACGTACGAAGTGCTCTGTTGAACATCACATAACTGATACCGTGATTATATACCTGTATGATCGAATAACAGGCAGGCAAAAAGTTTGGGGCGGGCCTATGTTTGGCAAAGAGAGGAAGAGTTGTAAAGGGCTTCAGGTTGGAGAAACCAAAATATTTTTCCGAAACTTGCTACACTGACACGCGTTTCCCTTGAGATACATTCTCGTATACGGAAAAAAAACTAAGTCGGAACAATTATTGATATAGCATTTTATGAAATTTGAGGTTTTTTTCACAGTGGTCGCCCGCTTATGTTAATATCCAGACGAGACCCTTCTCCGGCATCCATCTTGAGATCTTCAGGATGATGATGCAGTACCTAGGATGGTGGTATGTACTTTTTCCGTTTATTAAACAATGCTCATTATTTATGTTCCAAATAAATTGTTACATTATATATCAAGCGAGAAATTTGGTCACATTTGCATGTTGTTACCGTTGTCATTACGTGCGATTTACTGCTGACAAGAACTTAATTCAAACTCGGATATCGCTGAATAAATTTGAATTGAAACTATTATACATATTACGAGGAAAAATTATAAAATGTGACACCGATTTCTTAATTCCCATCTAATTAAAAATTTTCTAACCAATTGGAATACTCAATACATGAATATCAAATCATAATAATCTTGACTTGCCATACTCTATATTGGGCAACTGATTACGCTTGCTTATTGTTAGCTACCACTTGGTGGTTCCGGAAGACCTGCTGCTTGGTACGAAGATCAACAATACTTACTACGATGGCGCTCTTGGGATGTTGGCTCGCAGGGTGAGGGATTAATGTTAATATGTAGTTATTATAAAATCTTTATTAAAACTTTGTAAATATATCTTGAATAGGAATTAGCACTTAAGTTGTATTTTAGTTGAACTCGTGAGAAGTGTGTTGCGCTACCTCCTGCATAACATTAGATAACTTCTACTAGTCTTTTCATCAACAATATTGTGTGTTTCAGCGTCTAAACTCTTATAGTGGTTGCAGCTCCATTAGAAAGTATTTTTGCTTATCAGTTATCCTTATTTTAATAATTTATTAATTTTTATGGGGAGTTGATATGATAACACTATAAGTAAGTTGTTTGCAATAACGTGTATTTCACACAAAATTCTACATATAATTGAGCATTATGGATTCTAATGAAATCATTGTATTAGGTGGCCACTGCTCACTCCCCGAGAAGATATTCATAACTATGTGTTAAGTGGAATTAGTTGCTGCCTTAACAATACTCGTACACTTTATCAAGGAAGTCGACTTGCTGATGGGACCCGTTGGTGTGACCATATTCAGGTCTGAGATTTTGAACTACGCCCCGCCCTACATGTTCGTTAAACACTACTTCATCTACCGCCGCGTTACTCGCGTCCAACCCGACGTCCTGATTTTCACCAGGCCTTTTGGCAAAGAGGTTTGGTAATTATGCTAAGTCCGATGCAATCGCGACGGCTAGTTTGTGATGAATGTAACTCTTGCAAAACAAAAAAGTTGTAAGATATCATTGATATGAATAAGATCAAGCCAAACAGTACATGACAGAGTTTAAGCATTCTCTTTTGAATCAATCAATCAGCTTAAGCAGACATTAAAATAAAGAATCTCGATTGAATCAACTGAATCAAACCTGCTAATAAACTAGTTCAATGATGAACAGATGTGAGCCTTGCAATTGATGTTCGGCAATTCGTCCTCAGGTTTGGATTTGGGTGCTTGCGTCACTTCTTTTTGTTGGAGCTTTGACGAGTCTACTGCATCTGGCGCACTCCTATTCCAAGTACGCTGAATAATTGATCGGAAACACTTGAAGCTATTGAATATGTGTTAGATCTAAAGTATCCAAGCAACGATATCAAAATTTTGGATGAATGGGTCTCTTTGAGTACATTAAAATCAGCAATTTTTTCAGGTTCATGAAAAGATTGTCTAGGTACATTGAAAAAGTAGCAGCGTATTTCATGCTTCAGAAAACATAAGCTTTATTTGCGGTGATCTTGCCACTAAATCTTGTTGAAGCCGAGGATAATTTTATTGCACTGTCAATACACAGTCCTGTCAACCGAGCTTCATCACGACACTCCACTTCATCACGACACTCCACATACGAAAGTGGGACGAGAGGCTTCACTTGGGCGTTGAAAATATTCCTGAGTCAAGGTGATGATGCCAACGTCATTGAATGCCGAATTGTTTTTAAAGTTCTTAGCATGTTTAGCATGAGTACAAAACAAGAAGCAGAAATAGCACCATTTGACAGTGCAACGTTCTACGCAGATTTAGAGGACGCGCCTGGTGGAGGCTCAGGTCGAATGCTCGGGGCTTTCTGGCTCTTCATTTGCTTCATGATCGCTTCCATTTACCGATGCAACCTTCAGGCCATCCTCGTCAACGAAAAGGTTGAAGTCTTCTATAATAATTTTTGACAACTTTTTGGCTTAGAATGACATTTGACATGCAGAAAATTATGTATGATTTATTTTATCGTAGTGATTAATTAATTGCAGTATAATTAACATTCATCTACGCAGGGATATTTAACGTTTTACCTGTGCCCTTCAGATTAAGGTTCCGTTCAACTCCGTCAAAGAATTTTTGAACCAAGATGAGTTCAAATTAACGTGGATAAACGGCACGATTTATGGAAATTATCTTGAGGTTTGTTCTCCATTTACCTGCCTTAATATTTGTTTCCTTAGAATATCACTCAGCTATTGAAGTAACTTTATTTTAAATTGCTATGTGAATAATTGTTCTCATTTTCCTTCAGTATGAATTTAAAAAAATCCTATGTTAAGGAAATTTATATGATATGAAGAGAAATACCGTCGAGCTGATCTCTTGGCCAAATTCTTGTAAAAAGAGATGCTCGTAATAGTGTTGTCAGAAATTCTTGCAGAAATGTCACAGAAATGTCAGTGAGGCAAGAAATATTTATTAAAAAATCTAAGTATATGTTAGCCAAGAACACATAACATACTGTTTAATATTTAATTTAATAGAATTGTATACGTGTAACATTACATAATTGAATATTAAAATTGAGATAATTGAGGCTAATTCTAGGGAAGGTTCGGACAAATTCCACGTCAAGTTACGAACCGAAAAATTTACCCCTCTATCCAGTGAGTAGCAAGCTATATAGGCAAAATTTATCACTTTCAGCGTATTCTTATATTCATTTTGCTCTTTTGTATGATTTTATATCTATTTAAAACAAGAAAAGTCAGAACTCAAACATTGGTCTCAACAGTATCACGTCATCATATCACTATATTGACAGTTTTATTAATTATTTATGTGATGAATATTATCGCTTTTATTACACGTGTTACTGAGGTTTTTATAGGTTAGACAAGGTTAGGCTAGTTTATAAATGAGTCCTTCCCCCCTCCCCCTTCAAAAAAATGCTCGACTGAGTTATATCGATACTTATATAGATTAGGTTTACTGATGAAAGAAATAATTAAACTAAAGATTTTTTCGTTATCCAGATAGCATCAATAACCGACCCGGGCTCCGTCCACGCAAGACTCTGGGCGAAAAGAGACTGCCTTCAACCCAATGCACGAGAATTGGTCGATGTTGCTCTCGAAGGGAAAGTAACAGGTTGCTGGTTTCGGTTGAGAGCAAAAGTATGCTTCTTCTAGGAGAGCAAAATTCGTATGTAAACAACATAAACTGTTTCGTAACAAACACCGGCGTACGTTTTTAAGGCATACAATTTATTTAGAATTGTTCCATCACATCGGAACGACCGTAACAAAATTTAGATGAGGCTCAGCTTCTGCCTGAAATACGGCATGTCCAAATATTAGTTGTGCGATGTATTCTTTAGGTTGTTCTAATTTAAGTCCCTTTCTTTCTGCTAAGAGTCGTTCACTTCTCAGGCGGCCACTGACCGGTTCGTTTTAGGTTCGTCCCAATTCCCATTGCAGCCATGACTGAGTGTGAAACACAGCTTAAAAAATTACTCATTTTAAGTGCCTGTTGCTGCAACTCGCAGGGCATTATGAGCAAACAAGAAATCTCATTGGGAATAACATATTCACTTAATGCCGAAAGAACAGTGCAGGAAACAATGGATGATTAACTTATTTTGGACGGAATGATAAAAACGTACGTAACCTCTGCTATGAGCCTATGACAAACGTTTCTACCGACAAATTCACTGAAGCACTTTAAGCAAGAAATTAATAATTGCAGTTGTACTAATTTTCTTTGGAAGGAACTGGCATAACTTATTACTAAAGGTTTCGCTGGTAGAATGCACTTCCACATGTCCGCACAGTAGATCTTCACATTCATACAATTACGAACAAGTTTAGTACAGCAGCACAAGCAACATCGGGACCACAGAGGAAATTTAATGTGAGATTAATATGCAATTATCACTAATAAATTCCAATTAACTAAAGGGACTTTGTACGCAAGAATGAATCATGAGTCAAATATTTCTTAATGTAACCATTTACTTTGTCTAATAGTATGTTAAAGGCATATGTCATCGTAAGCATTAAAGATTTTTAATTATGAGGTCAACGATCGATAAATTGAGTTTTCTTTCTTCACCATTTACAAGCAGAGCACTTTTTCTTTATTTTTATAAACGGCTGGTAGTATGTATGTATATACGTTAATCACAATGAACTGTCATCGATGCACGCACACTAGTTTCACGATACGATGGAAAGCCTTGTTTCTAAATCAATTATTTAAAAGATTTGTAGATAATCGTTATTTTTTCTTCCACCTTTTATGTGTCTTTACAGATGGTGTCTATAAAAAGTTTGAATCAGGGTATTTTTTTCGTTTTTGATGCACGAAAACAAATAACATAATAGATAAAACGTACTCGTAACTGCATCTGCGGATTGTTGTAGGACTAGGAAGGGGTCGTACTCGAACTTCCCCATGCATGGCTTCCGCCCCAGAGGGCTACATTGTAACCTGTGGTCAACACACAAACTTGGTTTAACTTGGCTAGATCAATCTTTGCCAAACCACACAGGACATTATAAACACGTTAAGAGCTGGAAGGAAGAATCCTTTCTGTCAAAGATTTCAATCGAGTAGCCAAGCACACCTAGAACAACTTTCCATCGAGTCCAATTATTCAAGGTTCATGTGGTGCATGATCTGCCAGCAATAAAGCCGTGCTGACAGTCTGATAGAAGATGGTTAACAGTCAAGTGATCGATAATCCTATCCCTCATAACCGATTCCATCACCTTACACACAACACTTGTGAGACTTACAGGACGGTAGTTACCGGGTTTACTTCTGTCACCTTTTTTGAACAGGGGTGTCACTTGGGCTTCTTTCTAGTCGGCCGGCAAAGTACAGGACGGTAGTTACCGGGTTTACTTCTGTCACCTTTTTTGAACAGGGGTGTCACTTGGGCTTCTTTCTAGTCGGCCGGCAAAGTCCCTTCGATCAAGGTTTTTCGAAAGAATACTGTTAAAGGGCCGGCCAGGACGGTTGCTAATTCGTTGAGTAATCTATTGTGGAAACCGTCTGATCCAGATGACTTGTTGGGATTCAGGGAGACCAAGCGCTTGAGAACCTCCTCGTCATGTATCTCAAAACCAGTTAACTTCGAGCCCACTGGTCGCTACTCGCTCCTCATGAAAGAGCTGGAATACTGTTCAAGTCCCTCATCTGTGAAGACGCTGCCAAAGAACTGCATGATTTAGTACATTGGCCTTGCCCTCCTCAGAAGATATCTTCTGTTGATTTACATTCAAATCAGCAATACCGTCCCTTGTCGTAAGGCCCGTTCACACTAGGGGCAACACACGAGAATCAAGTGCCTCAAAGCGCATGCAGAGGCGCTTTGCAGACTCTGCATGCGCTTCTTGACCGATTGACGAGCTAGTGATTGACAGGGGTCATGCCTCATGCAACACAAGCGCGGCGCTTAGTAGATAGCTATTAAAGTATTGATATCACTTGCATGCTTAAATCGCAAATTAACTAAGAATTTAAATTAAATTAAAAATTTAAATCAAATTAAAAATGTAAATTAATTAATTACAGAAATTCAATTCGTTCTATGGTTTCAATGTATTAATTGGTGACTTCTGATTTGTGACTCTAGATTCTACGAACTGACGATGGAGCTGGTCTCCGAAACGTTTTCTATAAAGATATGAATTTTTGTGGACTATTCTTTGCTTTTAAATTCTTAGTTAGTAGATAGCTGTCTGTGGTCTAGTAAGGTTGATTGTGTACGCTGGTCCGGCACACCAAATGTCGACTAAAACACCACTCTCGTTTGGAGTCACTCTCTAGTAGAGAGCCTAATTGATCTTTATAGAGAAAATGAATGCTTATGGAGTGTTCGGTCAAAGGAGTACAAAAATCGAAATACAAATGATGTAAGTTATTTTTACATGACGTGTTTAGTTTATGTGATTTTAGCAACTCCTGACAATTTGTGCATTACCCTTTAGCAATTTCAAAGGATGATATAATATCGGTACGAACATTGGAACTTTTTATTTAAGAATAGACTATATTTTTTTATAAACTGTATCTTTTGAATGTGCTAGTTCTCTAATTATGATGCCTATGCTAAATTCTCGTTTACAAATGGCATAGTGCGAAGAATGACGGACCGCAGCACACCCGACAACAATGGCCCACAGCTCAAATTCGGCTACATCCATCCTCATTGACGTCTAGGTGGCAACTAAGTGTTCAAAGCGCGCGCTCTCAAACTACCGAGTACAAAAGTAGTGTGAACGGTTGTGCGCGGTGAGGCACTGCAGCAAACGACTCAAAGCGCATGTCGTTGCCACTAGTGTAAACGGGCCTTTACACTTCGAACTAGCATACAAGAAGGCTTTTGGGTTCTTTTTCGAGTTTTTGGCAACGTCTTTTTCAAAATTTTTTACTGCGGTGCGACAAGCTTTTTTATCTTGATTTCGAGCTCTTGCATACAGGTTATACGCAGCATCGCTACGAGTTCGTAAATAATGCTTGTAGGTTTCCTTCTTTGCCTTTAGCTTTGCTTTAACCATATTGTTCATACACTGTGTTTTTCTGACTCCACTGAGCTTTATTTTAGGTACACACGCATCAACTGCAGACATAACTATGTTCTTGATGAATGACCAAGACTCCGCCACATTCATGTTCATAATACAGTCCGAGATGTTCGCTGCACTCACTGATTCACGAAGTTTAACATAGTCGCCTTTCGCAAAGTTGAAACGTTCACGCTTCCGAGGAGTCTTTTCTGTATAGCACTTAATACTGAAAAAAATGACTGGTGGTGACTTTTGCCCAACGGAGCCTCGTGGCGAAGCTCTTCTACCGCTGATTCTTCACTTGTAAACACCAGGCCTAGAGTATTTGGAGTCTGATTTCCTCTAAAATGGGTTGGCGTTGTGATGTGCTGGTATAAAAATGAGTCTCTCACAGACTTCATGAACAAGGATGAAGGGTGATTCTCATCCCTTGGAGAGGATTCATGTGCCCAGTCTATTTCTGGATGGGTAAAGTCAGCAACGATTAACGTATGCGACCTACTGAAAGTCATGCTTGGTAGAAGACTGTTCAGTACTTTATAGTTATCAGAGGAACTGTTGGGTGATCTATACAGGACAACTATTAGGAGGCTATCCCTGCTTTTTAGAGAAAGCTCACACTGCACTGATTCTCTAGCTGATTGGTGCTCTTATAACTTAACTTGTTGGGCCCCATAAAAAGTTCTAACCCACAGAGCTACACCTCTACTACACTGCTCTTCGTTTAAATTATGAAAGCAATCAAAACCTGGCAACTGAAGTTCAACTGGTAAAATTTTCCCTCCGTGATTTTTAGGGAGTGTCTCTGTAACACAAATGATGTCTATACACTCGTTTCCGATCACAGTAAACAGTTCATTTCTTTTGTTCAAAACGGAATCAGAGTTAGTGTAGAAACATTTCAAAACTTTTTGTGCACTTCCATCTTGATGTTTGAGTAAACTTTTTACCTTATTTACAGAACTGGATTTGTATACATGATTTCCACTATTTAATTGTCTTTCATCTCCCATGACTGTCGGCGAGCGGTCGGAGTCCTCGTGAGATCTTGAATGTTGTTGACTTGATTTTCCGAGCTTCTGCGTCTGTTTCACGTCTGCCATTTCTTGCGGAAATACGCCCTCTCTAAAGGGATGGAATCCTTCTTAAAAAAAACATACTTGAATTCAACAGTTTCTCCTAATTTTTTCTCTGCTTTCAGCACTCTCCAAACCTGGTCCGGATCCTTCACAGTCACCAATAGAGGTCTGCAGGCGTTATTAGCAGTATTCTTGGAGCGCAACCTCTTGCACGATGCAATATCAACCGGTGTGCTTAGTACTTTACTACAACAGTCTGCCACATATTTATTGTCGGCCATCACACGTTTGTTCGTCTCAGATGCCGTTCTTTCGGGAATGCCGAACCAAACAAGGTTGCATTTCCTACGTTCTCTGTCTAGTAATTCGCGGGAGCTTTCGCTAGCAATTTTGGCTATGACAACGTTGTGTTTCTTCAATTCCATCTTTTCCAAAATTTCTGTATTTTTTCGTTGAGCGATCTCTTCGATCAGCTCTTTGCGTAACGAGCTCGTTCATTACTCAAGGAGCCAACTACATTACTCAACGTGCTCATCTCTTTCCGATAATTGTTTTCCATTTCTGCTCGAAATGCTGCGAACAGAGCGAACCACATCTCTTCCATCTGCTTCTCGCTTTTCCTGGCACTGAGAGTCGGTTTCTCGCAGTCGCTACAGAGCCAGTGAAACGACTCTGTTTTCTTTAGGAAAGAATATTCTTCAGAGGCTAAGAGCTCAGCTTCGCGCAACTGATGCAAATGAAATCCTCGCAGTGTTCAGATAACCATCTGATCATCTTCTCTCAACGAGGTCTCTTTGCAGAACTTGCAAGCATCTTCAACTACGCATTGCGATTTTCTGTTCGATATTTTCGGTGCATTTTTCAAAGAACCGTATTCCTTCTTAACAATCTTGTTTACTTTCTCCCCAGCCATCGAAATATCTTCTTTCTTAATTGTTTAATGATTTCTTGGTGCCTTCACTGAAATTTAGCTAGGGTCTATCACAGTAATAAATCACCGGAAACAATAAATCACCGGAAACAAGCCTGTTTAACACAACCGCCCGACGGTAATAAAGTTCCGGAAGTACAGTACAACCACCCTACGGTAATAAAGTTCCGGAAGCATTTCAAAGCAGGAAACAAATCGGTCAAGCTCCTGGAGCGACTACACAGCACATCGGATCTCCACCGCGTCTCAATCTGAACGCCTCCTGGACGAAAGGGAGCCAATGGATGCACTGTACCTCGATTTTGCCAAGGCATTTGATAGTGTTCCACATGAGCGACTGTTACGCAAAGTGAATTCTTCGGGAATAGAGGGAAATGTACTTCAATGGATCATTTATTTCCTAGTAGGATGAAGACAACGTGTCACCATTAACGGAACCGTATCAGACTGGGTAACTGTGCGCAGTGGCGTACCGCAAGGAAGCGGTCTTGGGCCTGTTTTGTTTGTTGCTTTTATAAACGATCTACCAGAACTAGTGTCAAGCGTGTGCTCCATGTATGCCGATGACACAAAAGTTTATAATAAAGTTAAGGATGCGTCAAGTAAAATTCAACTGCAAAATGATCTTGATACTTTAGTTGACTGGGCTGATGCGTGGCAGCTGCGCTTCAATGCTGACAAGTGTAGAGTACTTCACCTCGGCAAGAACAATGAACAGCAAGCTTACAGCATGAGAAGACACGGTTGGAGTTTGGGTCGACAAGGAGCTAAAAATTTCTAGGCATATTGAAACGCAAGTTAATAAATCCAATAAACTGCTTGGGCTGATCAGACGCTCCTACGAGTACCTAGATATAGAAATGATGAAGCTGTTGTTCACCTCTGTCGTGCGCCCGAACCTAGAGTTTGGAAACGTTGTGTGGTCACCAAGACTTGAAAAGGACAAAAATTTAGTTGAGAGGGTTCAAAGACATGCAACAAGGATAATTCCAGGTTTAAAGGGCAAGTCTTATGAAGAAAGATTGAAGATTATGAAGCTTCCCAGTCTCCGTTACCGTCGCCTGCGCGGCGACCTCATTGAAGTATACAAGTATACTCATGGTTTGTACAAGGTTTCAGAAGGATTACTAGAATTTGAAACAAGAACCAACACCAGGGGCCACAGCTACAAACTAAAAAAACTGCGGTGCAACTTAACCACGCGACAACATTTCTTCGCGCTTCGATTCACCGACATGTGGAACAGCCTCCCTGAAGATATCGTTGACGCTCTGATTATGAACGCGTTCAAGAACAGACAAGACAAGGCCATGCAGGAGCATACATATGTTTAGTCGTCAAATGCTTCGTATCCTACGGAGCAACTGAAATCTAGAAGCGATTTTTAAATCTGCCGTCCGTTGAAAAGATTCGATCAAAAGGCCAGTCTAGTCAAGAAAAGTACAGGAATCGGCGAAAGGCCTATCCAGGCCTTTTCTTCAATGCCGAAGATACTATACTATACTATACTAAAACCATACGCTTGCGCTATGCGTAAAGTTGCGGCCCTAATGATCGAGCGGTTAGACCATTGGTGAAACCGGTTTACTGCATGCAGAGAATTTCCAATCCTTAAATTCTCTACATTGAAGAAACTTTTCGCGCTAAATCCGAGTTAATAAGTCAAATCCAGGTTAATTTTTCCAATAACATAAGTGCAGTTATAATGAATTAAAAACTTTGATATGCATTACTGCCCTACAACATGTGATGTTTATTCCAAGTTTTGCATTACAGTTGTGGCTCCCGACGAGTTGTTGCTGGGCCTCGTGGTGGCCGACTTTACCGAGGTGGGCACGAGAAGAAAGCTTCGTTCATTTGCGTTTCTGCGACTAAGCGTGGGATTGCTTGAAACTTCCTTGCGTATGGGCTACGCATTAATGACAGCTCATGATTTATATTCATACATGATGAATGAACATCATGTTTTAACTGAGCTAGTTTTATCTTCTTCAACTGCTCACGTAAAACCTAATCCTTCCAACAAATTGATTCACGAGATCTCACAAAGCACTGATGAGATTCAACGTTCTAAAAAAATTACATCAGAAATCAGGAATATTTTTGAGAAACAAACTTTATGTATTTCTATTTCCAGGTTGGTGATTGCCGGCTGGCTTTGGTGCTGACAGATTTACCAACAGGGTACATGACATATGGATACCCCAAGAACTCTCCCCTCCAGGATGCCATGGACCAAATGTAATTAGAAGAATTATTTAGGCATAAAAAATATCAGAATGCAGTTTATTGTCATGATAGAACAATATATTTTTGGTAGATTTCCCGAGTGTACTTAAGAAGATAAAAATTCAGTGAAAACTAAATTTACGCTCTTTTTAGGGCATTTCTCATTTATGGAAAAAAAGGCGCTATTGTGATCGTCATGTCCGTCTGTCTGTCCGTCCGTGAGCACGTTTTCGTCGACGAGAAAATGCGCTCTCTATCACTCACTGCAGTGAGTACTGAGTTATATTTTTTAAACTATCATTTATTTCATTAAGGATGTTACGTGTGATTCAGTCGGGATTGGCTTCTCACCTTCAGCAAGCGCTTTTGAGGAAGGCTTTCTGGTGCACCAAACCTCAGACGAACTTGAATGAGCCGCGGCCTTTCGCTCCAAAACATTTTTTCGGACTCTTCGCCATCTACGCAATAGGTGAAGTAACGTGTCGGCCATACATTGATTGTCACAATTAATTTCAAACGAAATATTCATGCTTTGCTCCCTCAACATTTCTTCGAAACTAATGTAATAATTGGTTAAGTGATGACATGATACATTCATTGAAGCAGATTTCACAGCCATATAAAAAAATATCAGCCACATTCAAAGGTCGAGTAAAGGATCTTAGCATGCATATGCTGTCTGGTATTGTCTGGTTGCATTTAATATATTCGTGTCTCGTAGAAATTGCTGTGCAAAAATGTTCACAAATGATGGCGGAAGGCTATCAAAGAATTAAAGCAGTTATCGTAAGTATAATTTTGAATTATGGATCGAAATCTCATAAATGTTACCTTCACTAAAATGAAAATGTAAATAAATAATTTCCCGTGCAGGTGTTACAATCGCCTTTGTGGTCCTCATCATCGAAATCAAATTGGGTTCTGGTGCAGAGAAGCGAACGGATGTTAACGGCTGAATATTAACCGAAAAGCGAACTGTGACACCAATGTAACGTTTGCGGAAGTGCATTAAAAAACATGAATTGCTATTTCAATCGATAATAATATATAATTATAGACTTTGATTAAATTGATATAATTATTTATGGCCGGTCTGTCAATATTTCAGGCAGGCATCTATTTGAAAGGCCTTGTTAGTTATTGCTAGGTCTCGCATTTGAAATTATTTAAGATCGGCTTCACTTATATTAAATTGACTGGTTATAGCTTGAGATCCGGATTGGTATAGATGGCAGACGATATTTACTCGGAATTGTTAGATCAATGTGATTAAAGTTCAACATATGAATTTGAAACATACTCTTTTTTTTTTAGATTATTGAAAGAAAAATCAGAGAAATAAATGTGTGAAAATATCGTACTAATCCTGAGAAAAATTACCTCATATTTGTGAATGACATTTTAAAAAATGTATTGATCATTAAAATTAATTATATCCAAAATAAATTTATAATTGGTAAATAGAAATAAATGTTGCATAAAATTTTGTTTTATTACTCAAAAAAGAATTGCTTCACTTTTTGCTGCAATTTAACCAGTCACATTATGAAAAACGGAAAAAAATTGTAGACATCAAAAACAATTTTATAATTCGTGACGATTTAATAAGTAATTTCTAGGTAAAATCAGGAGCAGTCACTTGACGGGTGAAGGGTTGTCAGGTCAATCAGATAAAAGTTTAATGAATGATTACTATACGGCCGTCTCATTCAAATTATCAAGATGGAGGTGTGTGGATACCTACTCATAGATTGTATTATCTTACGCATGTTCAAGTTAGGCGCATGTTGAATGTTCATATGTAAAATTAATGGATGTGTTAACGGATGTCCGCGTATCACTCGTACCTATATACTGATTTACAAATCAAGGCTCCTTTGCGAAAATGTTGTAAATGAATAGACGTACACATCCTCTTATTTTCACAACTATCATGATATACGCACTCTTAACATATACGCCGGCGCAACATATTTCTTCATTTATTACTGTCGGGATTATATCAGGACATTATTTGGCACGCGACTTCTTTCTATAATCAAGTTGTTGTTTAATTTAAATGAATCCATTTCAGATCATCAATAAATTTTGAACATAAGTGAAATTTTCAGCAATAATAAAACATTTAGGAGCAACATTCGGGTTACTGCCGAGTCGTGGCAGAGAAATTTGACTCTGACCTGCCGGGGACTCGGAATTTAACTTATTACTTTGCCGGTTTGGCTCTCTATTCGCATTTTAAACTGAAGAGTTTCAGCGTACAGGATTCAAAATCACTAAAGTCAATAAAAGACAGCGCGATTAAAGAGTGCTGTCCGAAATCCCCAAGCTGTCGTGTCAGTGACTATATCTGACGGAACTTGAAACTTAACTCAATTCGACTGTTCTTAAATTGCGTTTTAATTCCTGCGATGTACGATGGCTGGTCAGAGAAGAAAAAAATAGTTGAAAAAGCCTCCAGTTGCGCTAGATAAAATTCGAAGATCACATCATCAAAAGAGCAAGGGGACATTTATAAATTTTGCAAGCTGATTCTGGTGAAGGTAAATGACTCGAAAGTTACCTGTGAACGAGGATTTCATTTGCTTCAGTTGTGTGAAGTTGAGCAATGCAGAAAGCTCATTTATTCGAAGAAGCGATTTAGTACACTGCTAGTTTGAGGACTGCAACCCTATCGAAATTCGAAGACCTGTCAGCTGCTGGCACACGGACGCCCCAAATTCTTATGACAGGGTAAATTAGAAGCTCTATGTCCGCTTTAGGTTCCGGTTGCCGTAGCGAAATAAGCGCCGAAATGGAATCTTATGAATTACTCGTCGAGCTTGGGGCGATCGTGGGGCGCGCGTAATTGGTACCTGATACGTTCGGGACAGACACGGCCGAATATGAAAAATGCTTAAAAAAAATGCCCCCTCCCTTCCCCCCTTATGGGGGGAAGGAAGGGAGGGGCATTTCAATCTCTGAACGTTATATATATATATGCAGTCTATAATCTATATTGCACTACTCGCTCAGTTTTAAGATCAGAGCAGTCTACCAGCTGTCTCTTATACACATCTAGATGTGTATAAGAGACAGGGTAGACCCCCACATACCCCCGTATGGCGGGAACTTCGATTGTTCGTGCGTTTACCTTGTTCAGCATCTGATCAGCCCCATCGTGCGATAGCGTCATCAGCGTTTGACCAGGGGCATCATGACGAAGCTTGACCAGCTGCTCTTTTTAAGCATATTACGCAGATTTGGCCTACCGGGCAATTGACTTCCAAAAGAGGCTGGTAAATAGAAGCAAAACACCCTACGTGGCCGACTTGCTCCTGATTCACCCCTAAGCCGAATATAGTTCCTCTAAAACGACCTTAATCGGCACGAAAATTTTGACAGGGAAGCAACCTGCACGCAGTGCGGTACGAAACGAATAACTGGTGCAAGAGATGTTCTTATTTTTCTTCAATGTTCTTATATAGCTTTTAGGGCCGATGTGAAAGAAAATTGTAGGTTTGAAAATTGGTTGAGCATGGTGATTAGGCTGCTATAAAACCAGGTGAAGTCATTGAGTTTAATTAAGTCTTGGATAAGGAGGATTCTATCACTTTAGAGAGGGCGGATTTTTGCATGAAAATCTCCCTGTATACAGGTTTTCGCTTTCCTACACAGGAGAGGGCAGAAATGGCAAGAATGGAACAAGCGCAGAAGGGAAGAAAATCAAACAGTCGTTCATTTTTAAGAAGCAAAGACGACACCGGCAGAAAATGCTCAGTTAAATGAAGACGAGTAAGATGAGTAATGAACATAAAAATAGGAGTAGAAAAAGATATTGTGGTAGTTTTGGACAGCTCCCACGAAAATGTTTTAAAATGTTTCTACACAAACTCGAAATCTGCTTTGAAGTAAAGAAGCGGACTTTTAACGGCGTTGAAGAGCCATTGTCCAGACCTTATTTGTATTACAGGAACACGGGCAAATTGTCATGGTAGGATGATTGTATCAGATGAATTTCAATTGTCAGGTTATGATTGTTTTCACAACCTTTCCAAAGTCTTTCTTTGCGTGCCCTTGTTTGAAGTGGAAGACAAACGACGGAAGAAAACTACTCATACGTTGAATTAATTTTAACACAACACACAAGAAGTACGACTTAACTGGGACGCGGCGATTATGAAATAAACTTTCTTATGGATTGCGAACTCTAACGATGTTACCAGAGGATTCTGGGTGAGATTATTGCGCTCTGCGCAGGCAATGAGCGATCTTGGGTTATTCTTATTCATATAATTGTTAACATCAAAACTTAAAATTATAAAAACTATCGGATATTCTATTTATTAAAACAGTCCATGGTTAACTGGCTCACGATGTCGATTATGTTTACTTTTAATTACTGTATTTGCCGTTGACAATCCGACGAGGTTCACAGGTGAATATTGTACATAATTAAGGCATTGAGACGAATAAAAATACTGTTTATCCTAATAATACTCCTGGAATCACAACATATTAAGCAAGAAATTACTTTGCTGCAAGAAAGCAACAAAGTGTCACTCATGTCAGTCGGTATCTGAAAACAGACCGATAAATTCACGATAATGGAATCGTAAAACGAAACCTACTAATAACAAGTGTTATTGACTCGTTTGTTTTTTCTAAAGTCGTTGCTAAACTTGTGACGTCCTGGGCACAACCAACACCATGCACTAATGTTATCTTAAAAACATTGTTACTTGCAGGGTAAAAACTTTACAGGGACATTCGTAAAATTTAGGTTTCCACTAACCTAGGATTTGAAAGCAAAGAAAATGACAAATGAACCTATTATAGTTTAATTGAAATTGTTCTGTATATCGTTCGGTCAAAACTCCAGTTATGCGAACTAGTACCATCAACAGAACGATCAAATTAACGGATCGACCGAGCAGAAAGTCAACATAGTTTGCCGTTTCTTGAACGCAAGAGCCTAAATCGAACGGTCGCATTCAGCCTTGTGTGTTGTGAATATCCATTTTCACGGGTTTGGGGTGCTAGCTTCGTTAGCTTTCATTTATTTCGTTTTAACTTTAGATTAGATCACTGATAAACCGCGGCATTAATAGATCAAATTTCGTGGCAAAAATGTCCAAATTATTTATAAACTGCAAATTTACGCTAGAAGTTAATTTTTAGTGTCTAATTTATGACAGTGAAAATGTGTTGGTAGAAATTATTCTATATTACCAGTCCTGAAATGATTTCTCATTATTTACGTGTTCTTGTAGAACGCATGGAGCAAAATAATATAAAACGACGCATTTCGATCTTCACAGAATTTGGCAAACAAATGCACTGAAGAAAAAATGTAGCATTCGAAATTAGTGAGATACTCTCATTGTACATCAATTAAATGAACAAGCTCCGTGAATATCAACTGAATTAATAAACAATATTATGCTCCTTGGCTTAGTTTGCAGGAGTGAAAGACGTGAATTGGAAATTATAAAAACCCACTGAGGAGCCAAATATGACTGAAAATCCGAGCTGAAGATGATTTAGTAATGTTCGTTTTGTATGTTGATGATCTTTTTATTGCAGTCGATTTTTACCGATATTACAAGGATTGGTTGTTCATGGAGCGGCAGAAAGAGTTAAGTGTCATTTACAGCAGAAGAAATGAGCGTTCTGAATATTCAGCATCTTGGTGCAATAATAATGATCGACATCTCACACAAACGAAACAAATGTCACGTTCCTCTATATAAACGGTGTATCAAATCCACAAAACTGTTCCAACGAACATTCGTTCAACCATTGGTAGAGAAGTGCTTTGTTGAGCTGGATTGTTCACTAATAAAACACGGCTGTCTCTAATGCGCGTAAGATACAAATTCAAAGAAAATGACACATTTTTAGAACTGATGCGATGTTAAATCTCATCTCCCCCCGTAAACTATAAAATCCATTCGCGATATATGTTTTGGTAATATTTATTGGCAGTTGATGCAAATTGACTGTAATGTATGTAAACGATTCAGCCAAAAACCACCCTGGAAATATTTTACGCGTATTAACCGAATAATTTTTACATAATTTTCACTCATCATGCAGATGGAGCGATGGACCATCCCCAACTCCCCCACCGGCAAGAGTTTCGAGGCCTTCGAGCCCACGCCGGGATGCATCACCGCCGCCGTGACTCCCGTAACTACTGAAATCATATTCAGATTTGTAGCAATAATTAAATTCAAATTTTGTAGGTACAATTATTATAAAACAATAATCAAATTTACTACTGTATACATTATTTACAATATGGAATTGAATTCAATAAATACATTATCAAAATTATTAGATATTACGAGTATTGTATTCTTGTTTTGGCTCTGATGCTCAACAACGTATGACATTTGTACAGATAAATAAGAAGCGAGATCCTTACTACGTATACAATGCCGTTTCCTTGTCTGTTTATGTAAGATAAAAACATGCCATGTGCGTCAAATACCTACCTACATTGATCATGCATTTTAATGCATCAGTTTAGACTGTAGTTTCACCACAACCCATACGTCCGGAATTTCATTCATCTATGGTAGAAGGCCTCAGAAGGCAGCCATGATCTTTACGCAGACGTATGCATATGGGTGCACAACATCACATCGTGGGTTTATGTGTTTTATCTGTGTCTTCAAAAAACTGCGTAGGTAATTTGATATCAAGTGATAGCGTTATATCAGTAGATCATGTATAACGCGGTTGAGCAATGAGAAAATTGAATGATTTTGGTAAAGGATGACGGAGAACACTCGAAAAATGTCAAAGCACTATTTCTTTTCGTGCAAGATTTTAAGATCAGACTAACGCAAGCGAAAATCTCATGAAGTCTGTTTCTTGCGCTTGCTGCCTCTTACGTTTATACGCCTCCTGTATGCTGATGTTATGTGAAGATTGCGTAAATCGGAATATGTCAAGGGATTTCTTCAATCGTAATTAAGCAAAAATTCAAGGGTCACGCAGCTTCATCCTCAATCAGTTAAAAACACACATAATATCAGTATCACAGGATATAATAGAACAGGTCATTACGTCCAGATTTGAACATTACGCCGCCTTGTATTGATCAATTTAGGTTTTAATCTGTAAAACGTAAATTTTGTCGCTCTATTGTTTTTTTATTTCGCTTGATTTTTTTGATTTTGTCGCTCTATTGTCGGTCAACGTATTATGTTCAATGAAAATAGTGTGAATTTTGAATCCATTTCTCTGCTTATAGATTTTTCTTAAGACTAGGAGATACTATAGCTGATACTCCTGCTCTGATAATTATCCGGGAAGTTCTTAGTTGACTTTCACACAGAAATTACAGTTTTGTAAAACAATATCTACTGCCCAAAAATATTTTTTTGGGCTTTATTCCAAGGAAGTAATTTTGAAGTATTCGTTCAGAAAAAATAAATTCCTAGATAATTTGAAAATTTAAGGGCATTACCACGCTTATTTTATTTCGTGGCTTGCCAGAAAAAATCTCTTCTTAGCGCATTTTCTCATTTATGGAAAAAAATGCTCTATTGTGCTCGTTATGTCCGTCCGTCTGTCTGTCCAACCGTGACTTCACGTTTTCGTCGACGAGAAAATTCGCTCTCTGTCACTTACTGCAGTGAGTACCGAGTTATATTTTTTATTAGGCTACACTGGTCATTTTATCATCGCTATCCTGAGTGAAATCTTTTGTGACGTTCTCATTCATGACAGCTGCCTTGATACCTTGGTTTGAATGCAAATTCTTTAGGATTTTGCGTGGAACAATTTCTTACACTTAACCATTTGCTTGTTCCTGCAGGACAGCGTTCAAACTCCATGTGAAGGCGGCAAATCGTATAATTTTGTATGCATTTTTCGCACTATTTCCTGTAGAAAATGAAATTATTTGTTATTTATCTTTACAATGAAACACTCAATCACTAATTTGTAATCACTCAATCACTAAGATTTCCAATATAATTATTGGAATTTTAATAAACTGCTAGCTGCTGCAGCTGGCCCAGAGGTTAAAATTCAGAGTACCAATATTGGAGCAGAGAGGTGCGGGTTTGATCCCAGCTCTGTGCGACAGTTTCTGGTCAGAATCGGCAAGGAGGCCGGGCGGTTAAGGGGACCGACTACCCTAAAATTTTAAATTTTGGCGTTTTCCGATTTTTGAGCTCATCTTAAAGCTGAAATTCTGCTCTTTCCAATGGTACCACTGCCATCTCTGTACGCCAATATTTACGTTCATAACGTCTCTTTAAAGGGAAGCGGGTGGGAGAGTTCTTTAACTAATTGGATATAAAGTAATTAGCTGCTGAAATCTTTGAATATAGTTTCTACTTGAGTTGTGCTGCAGTTACATGCTTAGTCATGATCATATTAAAGCTGACATTCTGAGCTTTCCAACGATACTACTGCGATCCATGTACGGCAATATTGACGCACACGGCCGGGCTTTAACGGGGGGCGGGGGGTGGAGTTCCTTCAGTAAATAGACCTAAGAAAATTAGGGCGGCAAGACTACATATATTGGTGTATCTGGCATCTGAGCTCAGTTACCCTCCTAATTTTGTACGGAGAGGTGCGCTACAAGTTGCTGCTAGCATCCTTGAGTGGATTAAGCTACAGGAGCCTGTAGTTTGGTATCCATGCTACATTGAGTGCCTATTTCGAGGCGCGCGGGACTTTGTCGCGCCGTCCTGAAAAGTTTGAAAAGTTCAACTTATTGTCACGGAAAACCTATCTCCTCCTATAGTTTTCAAGCTACATCAATGAGACATATACCATTCGATTCGTAAAGACCATACCTATCGAACTGAAGTTTACTTTTTTGAATTTCACTCTGGTTCGTTTTTCATATGGGGAGAAGGGGGGGGGGGGGAGGGTGGAAAAATGAGAAAAATGGAAAAAAACGCGCATAAAAAAAACTAAGGGGAAAATAAGAAAAGTGCTCATCAAATCGATAGGGATGGTCTTTACAAACCGAATGATACGTGTCTCGATGTTTTAGGATGATATTTGTAGGAGGAGATATATTTTCTAAAGTACCCCTTTTTAGCCGTTTTCTATGAATTTCTCGTTTTCTATAAATTTTTTCGAAAAATTCATAGAAGCAAAATGTTATTTTTTTGTTACATTTTACGTATGTATTTGAAGTTTCATGATGATCGGATAATAACTGTAGAAGTTTTTCCGGAGGGTAGTCGGTCCCCTTAAGCACAGCAGAATTGTAGCAGTGCGTTGCGAGTTCAAGCCCACAACAAGCTGTGGATGTTCTGCGATGTAAAAAATCTGCGACAGGCCTACGGCCTAATAAACTCCGAAACCGCTATTATTATATTATATTATTATTGATAAAATATATTTTAGAATATTAGCGTCAAAATCGTAAAACAAAACGAATGAGATATTTAAAAACTTATGTATATTTTTTAACACTCTTGAAGCATAGAAGAAAACTCAAATTAATCATTTCTAAGTATGTTAAATGAGAGGAAACATGGTAAACAATCATTTGTGTTCTAGTATTAAAATTTGTGAGAGCTCAAGTCATTATTGGTCTTGCACAGTTTATTTGGGGCCAAAATTTGAAGCCATGAATGTCTCCTTTTTTGCCTGTGAAAATCCAGCATATCGGAATTCCTTGGATTGTTAATTATTACAAGGATTTAATTTCTTCCACATTTTCTGGTGCGAGAGCTTCACATTCTTCAGCTCACCTAACAGTTCTGGCGTCTTTTGCAACAGTAAAAGAATATCACTCCATAGGCCGTAGCGTCTCGACTATCAGGCTCGTCGCATATTCTGGTGATCACACGACGGTTGTTTTCACCGCGTAAAGGATTGGCAGTTGGATAAAATTCTCGGCCACACATTTCCATGATGCAGTAGTTTTTTTAGTTTTTCAGTTTCAATTAATAGTTTTTAGGAAAATGAACGAGTTTTCAATTGAATTCATTGCGTCTTCAATTACGATTTATATTAACTTCAACTTCAATAGGGCAACATGGGGCAGCGCGCCCCCCCCTTTTTTTAAACTAAATTTTTGATGAAGTTTCAATTGATACGAGGTGGTTTTTTGTTTTGTTTAAAGGTACAACTAATGAGGAATGTATGATGTGAATTAGACGACTATATGTTCATTCAATTTTTAATGAAACACTGTTTTGTAAAAAGTGTCAAAATGGGCCTATTGCCCCACCCCTGGGGCAATGGGCCCATAGGTTTGGGGCAAGGCGCCCACCCATGGTTCCTTTACCACAAATGCATATTTTTCGTTTTAAAAGGATAAAACAACACTTTACAGTTAAAAATCAGAAAATGCAATAAAAAATATGACATTCACTCATTCATTAACAACTCAAAAAATCATATACTTAACTTAAAAAAAATATACTCTTGGCTTGCAAAATCTATCACTGACGTGAAGAAAAATATTTCATTGACATAAAAATATATATCCTTGACTTGAAAATATATCCTTGCGATAAAAAATTCGTCCTTGACATGAAAAAATGTATCCTTGACTAGAAAAAATATATTTAGTTGATCAGAAAAAAACTTCGTTCCAGTTACGTCCATAATCCAGAGATTATGTGCAGAGAATTCGTACCTAATCGTGATTTCAGCCAACACCATAAAAACTCTCATCAACTTTTGGCTCATTGGTGTTGACTGAAATCAACTTTTGGCAAGGCAGGAGTCAATAACTCGAAAAGTGGTCATAAATACGCATAACTAGAAACTAAACCTGCTGCCTTGAGGCGGCAAATAAAAAAATCATGCAATATGAAGTGTAATTTGTAATTCAAAAAGCTAGTCATAGTTTGAAAAGGTCATTGAGATAAATCTAATGATGTATAACACAAGACTTCACCATGGGCGCTTTGCCCCGTAATTAACACGCGTGGGCCCGTTGCCCCCACTAGGTATCATTTCAATTTATATCGTGTCAACATTTTATTTTAAAAGCTAATAGTCTAAACTTGGTCTCAAAATTATCCCTATAAATATTACTTTGAAAAAATAATTCACAGTAATTTCAAAAGCTTCATCTATAGTAATCGAAAAAAAAATTTATTTAGCGGCAAAAAATTTTTATCTGGACTAAACAGTTATTCGCAAAGAACTTAATAACGCAAACACTTAGCAAAACGTAAATCCGTACACTTCATCCCAGTGAAACTGTCGACCGGCGGTAGAGAACACGGACCAATATCTGCCATACTTAGCGAGAAACCCGCTATGGGCCCGTGACCCGCAGTGGGCTCGCTGCCCCATGTTACCCTATATGTATTGGCCAGAGAAATGGCGGAGCAACTCGACACGTATTCAATGCAAATTTTCATCATTAACAGAGCTGACGCCATCAATAATAATACAGAAGTATGAACGAATGCGATTATGAACAGTCAAAGACTGCTTCTCTAGTAGGGCGGACTTTCTTAGGTAAAGAGATGTATTGTGCTGGCCCATGTTTGGCAGCGAGGTTACATGTATTGTGCACGTTTTGACTAGTTGGAATTCGCGAAACTAAAAATGATGCTATGCCTGAAGAGGCACTAACTAGTAATTGTTTTAAATTGTTCGTATTTGTTGCAGTGGTCGCAAGCTTTCGTGAATTTTGATACGAAGCCCTTCTCCGGCGTCCACATTGAGGTCTTCAGGATGGTAATGCAGTATCTAGGATGGTGGTACGTTTTTCTAGTAAAATAAGTGAACTGTTGATCGGGAAACTGCTAATAACAATTTGTTGTTTCTTTGGCTGAGTTGATCATCTGACCTTTCTATTTATTGACCTTTAAGTCACCTTTAATCACGGAATATGAATTCCGTGATTTTATATCCAAAATGAATAAATAATACAAGTTACGCTCACCATCACCTTAGGAATAGTGTGACAAGGCATTAGTGAGGTAAGTCATTGTATTTAAAGTCCGCTCTATTTCCATAAATTTAGAAGAATTCACTATGTATTGTTATTCGTAAATTTATTTTCTAAGTTATAATTATCAAATTTTCCTAATTTTCATGCATGCCATGTCCAGTTACCACTTGGTGGTGCCACCGGACAATGTGCTTGGCAGGAGGGTAAACGACACCTACTACAGTGGAGCCTTGGGGATGGTGGCACGAAGGGTGAAGACATAATCTTAATTTATAGTCAGATCTTTAATATTAATTTCATGTTATAAACACCCATTTGTATAGGAAACTGTACACGAGTAAATAATTCTCTCCTACATGTTGATTTGTCGAGACATTTACATTTGATGTACGAAGAAGAGGCGGCCTTTGGCTGGTGGAGGCCGAGCGATTAACATCGCTAAGATTGGGACATCGAGTTGGCCTGAGATGGCTAGTATCACCGATGAGGTAAACATGGCCGCCTTATCTCTAATACCGACGCCATTATATTATTGTTAAAAAATATTATAATTAAAAACACCCGATTGCTTTACTTAAAAAACAGCTAAAAATATGTCAGCAACGCTTATTCGCCATATATTTCTAGAAAATATTTTGGAGTTTACCATCTTAGTCGGCTCAAAAATCCCAGAATAAAAGTACAATCAAGTAGAAGAACTAAAATTAACAGAACACACATGTAAACCTAAATTGTTGAATAAAAGTCAGGACCAGGGTAAATAATTACAAATAAACAAACCTTTCAACCAAGAATATAAAATGAATGAGAACTATGGCAGCTGTCAAACTAAGTTTTTGCATAAAAATGCAAAACTACATTTACATTAAAATTTTCAAACCGCTATCATATACAGGTACATTTCAGTGCTTGCAGTGTGCGTGCGCGTTCATCGGAATACGTACGATTCACTAGATTTCTAATTCGCTAACACCCTCTATGCTCCGCCAGCCTAGAGTAGCTTTTTAATGACGCCGTACTGACGTACGTTGATTGCGCTCTGAGTACAACCGTATTAAATCTTTCAGGCGCTTGCACTTAGACTAGGAGAATGTGTTTACAAGGAGAAAAACAGACTTCCAAATTATTCATCAACAAAGCATGAAATTAAATATCCGAAAAATATATGATGGACGACTAATATCTGTTCTGTACTTTGCAGTCAAACTAGCACCTGATTTATTACAGTGCATCAGCTGAGCAGCATTAAATCACTCTCAATAATAACCGTAGTTGCAAATATGGCAATATATTACATATTATATAGTGATCCTAGTAAATTCTATTTAGATGCTTGTCGTTTACGTTTTACTGCTCTTTTTATGACATTTTACCAATAATAGGCCTATTAATAGTTTAGTTTAATAGGTGACGATAGTCTATTTGAACTACGGTAGAGTGGATGTATGAAGCGTGGACATAAAATGAAGCGAACATTGAAAACACAAATAATTATCTACAAAGATATCAAATGGCTAGTTGTCAGATTCAGAAAGCAAATGGAAAGTTGTTGACAAATTTTGGAACAGCTTCATATCATTACATTTACCACATCTGCTATATTGAAAACAAGAAGTTGGCTATAAACCTAACTTGCTCATGTGGGGTAGATACGTGATACTCGAATGTGGTTTTTCATTTTAAATCTGAAATTTGTTATTATTCGCTAATTGAGCTAAGAGAATTTGATAATTTCATTTTTAATATAAAAAAAACATACAATATCGTGTAGGGTTTTTTCCCTACGCTGGAGGTAACCCTCTTCTAGAAATGATTTCAAAAGTTAAGCGCTAAGCAGGATAGAAATAAGTGATCATCAATTAAGGCATTTTAATAAGAATTTATTCAAAGCTTCTTATTCGGGGCAGTTTCTTCATACTCAAGGTAGTTTAAAATCCATTTAGAAAGCTGCGTCCAGGTTTAACTTAATTTGGCAGTAAGGCGGCAGATGTTGAAGATTACTCGAGATACTGGTAAAACAAACGCAATATTACAATAGAGTCAATAAGCTAGTAAAAAGTAATAATTCAAATATTTCAGTTGTTAATCAGAAGTAGTTAAGAAGTATACGTTAATAAAAGCTCATGGCTCACCTTAATCAATTAAGATTAAGTGCACAAATTGCGTAGTGCTTTTAGAAGTAGAAATCAATTATAGTAGTAATTATTAATGATTTAATTTAACGCGCGGCAGTTCCGAACATAAATATGGGTCACCTTAGTATAGAGAATGACCACCTTGGCCAGTCAAGGTATAATTTTAAGGTTTAAAGTTTAAAGGTTAACAGTTAAAGTTTAAAGGTTTTACGGTTTCAAGTCAAATAGGCAATTTGACGAGCTGGCCAAAGTGTCAAAAGAAGTGAAAAAACGCATGCACCCCAAAACTGAAATTTAAACAAATCAAAGGTTGTGCACAACAAATTAACACCATTCATTTAGAGAATTGAGGAAAATAAGGCAACATTAAGCACGTAGAGGAACTGTACACGACCGCGCAGTAGAGTTTACTGAATTAAGCTTCTACGAAAGCAGCGACTCAGCCTTATATGGACTGAGCACGTTCTGCTTCTTCGCCGTAGTCTTTCCAGAAGCCCGGATTGGAAATTTCCCGAACAATCGTAACTGTGCATTAGTCTCATTTCGTACGAGTAATCAATGTACTGTACACCACATTCAGGAGGTTGATCTGATGCTGGGCCCCGTTGCTGTGCAAATCTTCAGGTCCGAAATTTTGAACTACTCACCGGCCTACATGTTGCCCGAACACTACTTGATCTATCGCCGCATCACTCGCATTCAACCAGACGTCCTGATTCTCACCAGACCTTTTGGCCTAGAGGTACACAAAAAAATGTTGGATATCCTTTGTTGAATCAGACCAAAGACTAAGACATAAGAATTTAGTCTGGTGCAGGTATACTCGAACCAGTTATTCACCACCTCACCCCCCCTTCTTCTTTTTCTTCATTCATTTTACACTTTTTTCCTTTATAATACACACATCTCACAACAATGTCTCTCATTCGCTTTAGATTACAAAGTTATCTAAACCAAAATTTATCTTTTATTTACACTCCACCAAAAAAAGTCAATGACCAGCAACGCCTCAAGGAAACTTGGCCTCTTCTTCCTCACTTGACGCAATACGGGGGGAGGGGGGGGGGGGAAACACACTAACCGAACCTGTACCTGACTCGACCTAACCCCAGTGTGGTGGGCATAGGCAATCACTTTCCACTAACATTACCTGTACGGCTGTACCTGACTCGACCTAACCCCAATGAGCACAAGCAATCAGCTATCACTAACAGAACCTGTTCCTGACTCGACCCAACCCCAGTGGGGGGAATCACACTAACCGAACCTGTTCCTGACTTGACCCAAACCCAGTGGGGGGGAATCACACTAACCGAACCTGTTCCTGACTTGACCCAA
>NW_025938137.1:0-472 GCF_000764305.2 Hyalella azteca | reverse complement strand
GCATAATTGCGATCCTAAAAATATTCTATACAACATTACCTCTTCGTCCCAGTTCTCCATGTAACCCGAAATTTTCCCCATGCCACAAATTCCCCCGCCTGCATAAGTTTTTGCCAGCCGCCGGTTTGTCCTGGGGAATCCTTCCGTGGGTTGCAACTCGACTGCTTGCCTCGCTTGCTTGTGCTTGCATTGCATGCAAATAGCGCAACCTATAGCAGCTGCTTGCTGTCAGGAGGTGATGAGTTTTAGCTGTAAGAACAAAAGAGTTATGTACTGGCGTACTTATGAGTTACTGCTACAATGCACTAAGGATTTATCGGTCAAGTACTTAAATTATATGTTACATCTGCCATGTAGTTGTATGAGTTACTGCTACTATGCACTAAGGATTTATCGGTCACGTACTTAAATTATGTGTTACATCTGCCATGTAGTTATATGAGTTACTGCTACAATGCACTAAGGATTTATC
>NW_025938136.1:0-712 GCF_000764305.2 Hyalella azteca | reverse complement strand
GGCTTCCTGGTCGGCGAGATGCAGGTCCACGTGATGCTTGCCTTTGCCGTGAATCCACAATGACAGCTGCCGAATACACAATGCGAAACGATTCTGACTGCACCGCGCGATGCGCGGTGGGAGAACCATCATGACGGATACCCGAGCCTTCAACTCCGCCGACCTGCACTCACTCGAGGGCTGGGGCGGCGGACCGGAGATGAGTCACTTCGAAGGCGTGATGTGGCGCCTGGACGTCAACCCGCACATGCGTTCGACCATGACCGGGGTGGAGATCCTCGACCACGCGCCGGACTGGCAGCGTCTGCGCGCCGCCCACGAGCGCCTCACGGCGTCGATTCCGCGCTTCAGGCAGCGCGTGGTGGAACCCCTGTTCGGTCTGGGCACGCCGCACTGGGTGGATGACCCGGACTTTTCGCTCGACTACCACCTGCGCCGCCTGCGCGTGCCGGAACCGGCCACGCCGCGTCAGTTGCTGGAACAGGCGCAGTGGATCGCGATGACGCCCTTCGACCGCGCCCGCCCGCCGTGGGAGGTGATCCTGATCGAGGGCCTGGCCGACGGCCGCGCGGCCTACGTGCTGAAAATGCACCACGCCCTGTCCGACGGCCACGGCATGATGCAGTTGCTCTCGCAGGCACACAGCCACAGCGCCCAACCAGGACCGCCGGTGGAACAGCCGGCGCGCCAGCCCGCCGCCCCGCTGCCCTCC